>NW_023425388.1:89723434-89931242 GCF_014108415.1 Molossus molossus
TCATCAAAAGGATACTCTCATTCATTAAATGTATCTCTCTTAAAATAAGTTAAAATTTTAGAGCAATAATAATTTGGTCATACTCTCTATGTCTCAGGTCTAAAAAAATATAAACTAATGAGTCATGATTCCTGATTGAGATGAAGTAGAAATGCACACTATAAAGTTAATATTTTTGAATATAGATTGAGGAGGATCCCAATGATATAATGTTCCCTATTCTCTTCTAGCTTTTCACAAGCCAGAAGAGAGGGAACCCATGAAGATCAAAATATTTCCGCAAGAACCTTTCACATTATATCTTCAAAATATATATCCTCAAAATTATATCTCAAACTTTTGGAAGGTTTTTGGCATGGAACAAGAAGGGAATTATCAAAGTTACACAATTGGTGTCATTAAAACTTTTCTTATGTTTAAACACACTTAAAAAATGGATGTTTATCCTTTTTAAGTACCCAGTGTCAAATGTTCTTAACACAATTTTTCTTTACAGGTGACTAAGATGACCTTAATGTTTCCCTACTTATGACTAAATTTTAGATAGGCTTTTTTTCTGACACTAGGCCCCTGACCTCCCTTTTCTTAGAACATTTACTTCAAAAAATGTATAATTGTACATTCTTTCTCTGCCCTTTTGAAAAGCTCTCTGGCTAGTTTTACACACCAAAAGTATATTTTTCAAAGATCTTAGAGCCATCTCTTTAAAATACAACCATCAGGAAGACAGAACCCCTATTTTCTAGTCTTTGTGGAGATGTATAGGAAACCAATTCAGTGGGCACCAATTAGAAATCACAGTTGGCCTAATTACAGAGAAAAACATTTCCAAGCTCAGGAATAACTCAATGTTCTCAACACACCCTATCAACTAACCTCAGAAACAGAAATAGGCAAGAAGTCTCAGTTAGAAAGCTGTTCTGAGACCAGGGGTGGGGGGAGGATGTGTAGGGATACTATCATACTTCAGCATTGTTTTGAGAAAATCTTCGAAGGCTGATGGTACTCCTGAAGCCAGAGTTAACTATAAGAATCTCTACTATACTTAAACATTGATGAAAACAGCCCAAAGAAAATGTGATCTTGGAACATGCATATAGTAGATCAAAAATCCCTAGATATTCACTTTCAAATATTGATTTTTAGATACTTTGAGAATCTAGAATTGACTGACAGATCATATTATTCTCCAGTGGGTATTATTGAAGGAAGCAAATTCTATAGCTTTTTAAAAGTGAATCTTTTCTTTGCTCAACTAGCTCAATTCTAATATTAGTCATAGTGAGCTGTTGATCTGTTGGATTTTCACATAAACAATCACATCCCTGGTAAATAAGCATAGGTTTTAAGACCACCCACTACTTCAAATCTCTGTTAATCTTACTTCTTTTTAAGGGACTTGGTTTTCTGGAGCTATTTTAAAGAAGCAGATGTTCTCTACTAAGTAGTAATGAGGGAAGCAAAAACCCGTTATGGGTAATCCGCTAGAGATAAGAGCATCAATATAAACTCTTCCCTAAAGAATATTTTCTATTCTCTGCCTGTTTTCTATATGTGTCCAGGATCTTCTGTCTACCAATAAAATTTTCATGGCTTTTCCTTAGTTTTTTAGATTCATATACTTTTTCTTCCCTTACACTATATTTCCAGGTTTAAAGAAAAATATCAACAACCTATATTAATTTATCATTTAACCCCATATTAAAATACACTATAAAATAATTGCATTAAAATAATGTAGTAAAGACATCTGATTATAACTCTCACTTTTAAGTTGTCATTTCTGTCCTTATTACAAGAAAAAGATGGGTAAACGGAACAACTTCTTTATAACAATGAGAGAAGTAACTTCTCATGGCAAACCATTACCACAACATTTGGAGAAGGATTTACATCCAGAGAGATACAGCAACCATGTCAGCTTACGTGGAAAAAAGCCACTGGAGTTGTAAACTGGTAGGAACATTTAAACGCTCATTTTTATTGATTGCCGAAGGCCTAGTGTGGCCTAGCAGAAGAGCAAAAAACACCAGGTGGCCACATCTTGGAATAATCCCCACACTTTCGTGGAGTTCCCCCCAGTAACCCAACACCTGGCTTTCACTATGAAAATTGGATCAAGATCCTTTGAGGCTTGGCAAAGGGGAGAGGAAAGGAGCAGCTGTGGAGCATGCACAGTGCCTTCTCCACAAAAGAGAACCTGGTCTGTAGAGCAGAAGTCTTTGCTTGAATACCATTCTAAAGCTTTCTGCTAGCTGGAGGAGAGGAATTCCTGCCCACTCCAGGCCCCACCAGCCTTCTTATATCATCCAAGCAAAGGTGAGTGGACAGTCAACAGTAATCAAGGCTTCAAGGAAATGGATTGGATACGCTGAATCCAAGAAGAGAATATAGGGCAAGGAGAAAAATAAAATGTGTATTTCCTAAGATCTGATAGCAACATTTGTGAAAGTCAAGCCCTGAGACCCAAGCCCATCGACATACAGAAACTTTAACAGGAAACTTAGAGAACATACCCTTCTCATGCATCACTACCATGCCAATGTAATATTTAAATTATTATAACAACAGCAGATTTCAGCTGAAAAAATTTCAAGAAAAAATTTTCTGAGGAGCACATATTGGTCTAAAGGACACTATCGCCACTTAAAAGGGCCCTAAAGATTATATAATAGTCATTGATCATTGTTCATTTCCTGATTTTCATGATTGTATTATGAATATTTAGGGAAATATACTTATTTGCAAGAAATCCATACTACAGTATTCATGGGCATGAGATGTTATGTCAGAAACAGTTTCAAATGGTTCAAGAAAAAAATAGTGTTTTTTGTTTTTTTTTTTTTACTATATTAATATACATTTAAAATGATCTCAAAGTATGAAGAAAAATATGACTTAAGTTTCAGTAGAAAATTTATCAGCAATCAACAAATAGCTATATACATCATATTTAAAATTCTAATAGTAGCGTAAATATTATTTCAAGGTTCTCCTTGTCAAGGAGAACAAGACTAAGTCACCAAACATTCATCGAGCACTTGGAGTATGAATTTTATCGAGAAGGTCAGGACAGGGCTCCCACTCAAAGTCCAGAGTTGCACATTCCCCACCTTCCCCTCCTCGGGTCTGAGTCCTCAGCTGGCCGGGCTGGCAGGAGACCTCCCCTGGCCTGTTCCAGCTGTGTGCACTCACTCTGGCACCCTGGGTTTTCAAGGAGGAAGAGAACACACTGGCTCTTAAGAGCAGCCCTGTCTTCGGAACACGCTGGCTACTGCCCAAAGCCTGCCAGTTCCAAGAGGATAGCTGCCTTTTCCCTGCTTATTTGCCTCACTTGTTATCTAATAAGAACGTCAGAAACAAATGGAGACCAGCCTTGGACATTCCTTCAGCAGATAAAACTAATTGAGTCATATAAACAAAGCTTAATTTAACCTACTTTAGCAAGGCTAACTCGACCTGGGCATTTCTTGCGTATGCCTCTGGAAATAATAAGCAAAACTTAAACTCTCTCCAAGGTTGATACAAAGTACCCATTGACCAATTTCCTACTATTTAAGAAAAGTATTATATTATAAACAATTATTATGAAGAATAAACAATCACTGTCTCCTTATTATATAAGCTGCTTTATAATAACATACACCTGAACCCCATTTCATGTTTTGATTTGAGTGTTCCTCAATCCGTCACCATAGAGGTGACCCCTTTTACCCTTTACTACCCCCTGAACCCCTTCCCTCTGGTAACCACCCACTGTTGTCTGTGTCTATGAGGTTTTGTTTGTTTTTCTTATTTGCTTGTTTGTTGCTTTCAGTTTTACATCCCACATATGAGTGATATCATGTGGTTTTGATTTTCTATCTTATTATTTAGCTTATTGATATAGCTGCCTGTCCTCAAAGGGAACCTGGGAGCCATCTGCACTGACGTTGGTTCACAAGGCTGAGAAAATAAACGGTCCCTCTAGGATTTTTTAAAAATTAGTTTTCTCTTCCAAATCATGCTCTGTGTCCTCATTCTCCACCTTTATCATGAGAACTGTACTCTGGATGAAGAGAACTGAGACAAAGGCGCTGGTAGTGGTCTGTGTTTCTGTGTTGACAGTCATCCACCCTTACCCACCTCACAACATTCCTTGTGTGTCCCCACCACCAAGACTGAAGCCGGAAGAGAACCGAGGAGGCCTGGTCCCTCCTCTCTTCTGTGGAGCTGGCTAGGAGTTTGCAGCTCTTTTTCAAGCAGCAAAACACATTTCAACAAGAACCATCATGTTAGTAGCAAAACAAACAGGACCTGTCTCCATGACCTTCATCAGAGAGTTTCAGCTGGATCCCAATGTCCTGCTCGGGTCCAAGCCTGTCTATGTTAGAGCCCCAGGGCTTCTGGAGAAAAGAGTATTTTACTTTGATGGAAATATGGCAAGGAATTTAAATGATAGGGATTCATTGTTTTTTATTTAAGACTTATTAGTAACATCTATTCTGTGGATTTCACACTTTCTTTCTTTATTTTTTTTGAGGTAGGCCTGTAGTGCTATGAACTTCCCTCTCAGAACTGCTTTCGCTGCATCCCATAGATTTTGTGTTGTTGTGTGTTCATTTTCATTGGTTTCCAGGAAGTTTTGAATTTCTTCCTCGGTGACCCATTCATTGTTTAATAACATGCTATTTAGCCTCCATGTGTTGAAATGTCTTTGCATGTTCTTGTTGCAATTGATTTCTAGTTTCATGCCATTGTGATCTGAGAAGATGCTTGATATGATTTCAATCTTCTTGAACTTGTAGAGATTTAGTTTGTGTCCTATCATGTGGTCTATCTTTGAGAATGTCCCATGTGCACTTGAGAAGAATGTGTATTCTGTAGTTTTGGGGTGTAATTCTCTGTAGATATCTATTAAATCCATTTGGTCTAGTGCTTCATTTAGAGTCTCTGTTTCCTTGCTAATTTTTTGCCTAGAGGATCTATCCAGTGCTGTCAACGGGGTGTTGAAGTCCCCTGCTATGATTGTATTGTTGTCGATTTCTCCTTGGAAGTCCTCCAGAAGATTTTTAATATATTTTGGTGCTCCTATATTGGGTGCATATATGTTTATCAAGGTTATATCTTCCTGTTGGATAGATCCTTTCAATATTATATAGTGGCCGTCTTTGTATCTAGTTATGGTCTTCATTTTGAAATCTATTTTATCAGATATGAGAATTGCTACCCCAGCTTTTTTTGCTTTCCGTTTGCTTGAAAAATTTTTTTCCATCCCTTCACTTTCAACCTATGTGAGTCTTTTGTTGAGAGGTGGGTCTCTTGTAAACAACATATAGATGAGTCATGCTTTCTTATCCAATCAGCGACTCTGTGTCTTTTTATGGGAGCATTCAATCCATTTACGTTTAAGGTGATTATTGATATGCACTTATTTATTGCCATTTTTGTTTAGTGTGATTCTATTTTTCTTCCCATTTCTACTGCTAATTACAGCAGTCCTTTTAACATTTCTTGAAGTGCTGGTTTGGTGCTAACGTATTCCCTTAGCCTTTTTTTGTGTGGGAAGCTCTTTATTTGATCTTCTATTTTGAATGATAGCCTTGCTGGGTAGAGTAGTCTTGGATTCAGATTCTTGTTTTTCATGACTTTGATTACTTCATGCCATTCTCTTCTGGCCTGTAGTGTTTCTTGTGAAAAGTCAGCTGAGAGCCTTATGGGGTTCCCTTTGTAGGTAACCTGTTGCTTACCTTTTGCTGCTTTTAGGATTCTCTCTTTGTCTTTAATTTGTGGCATTTTAATTACTATGTCTCTTGGTGTGGGCATGTTTGGGTTCTTCTTACTTGGGACTCTCTGTGCTTCTTGAACCTGAGTGCCTTCTTCCCTCACCAAATTAGGGAAGTTTTCTCTCACTATTTTTTTGAATATATTCTCTATCCCTTGCTCATTTTCTTCTTCTTCAGGGACTCCTATGATGCGAATATTATTACGTTTCCAGTTGTCCCATAGTTCTCTTAAGCTGTCTTCCTGTTTTTTAATAATTTTTTCCTTTTGTTTTTCTGATTGGTTGATTTTTTTCTACCCTGTCTTCTAATTCACTGATCCGGTCCTCAGCTTCCTCTACTCTGCTTTTTAAACCTTCCAATGTGTTTTTCATTTCTGATATGTCATTTTTTATCTCTTCTTGTTGGTTTTTAATTTCCAATTGGCTTATTTTCAGTGTCTCTATGTCCTTACTCATGCTGTTGAGCTTCCTCAAGATCATGGCTCTGAATTCTAGCTCTGTTAACATGCCTAATTGCTCCACATTGATCTCATCTTCGGTGGAGGTCTCTTGCTGTTTCATTTGGCTTCTGTTTCTGTGTTTCACCATTTTGGCTATCACTGTGGGCTTTGGAGCCTGTCAAGTTCTCCCTGTGGGTGTTGGTGTTCTGCTGTTTGTGGCTCCCTCTCCTGTGTTTAGATGAGCGAGGGAGGACCCACGTTGAACACCACTGTCAAGTCTTACTTTCCTGGTTAAAGTTGCCAGCCCAGGAAAGGTACTGTTATCCTCTAGCTTTTTGCCTGGAGGCTAGCAGTCGAGGTTACTTGATGAGTTTTGGGTTGTCAGTTGATTGAAAAACTCCCTCTGGTGCTCAGCCAAGGGGCTTTCACGAGGGTGGGGCAGATGCTGGTTGTTAGTGAGCCTCAATTAGCACTTCAATGGCCCACCGGGTGGGGTTGGATCTCCGAGGGAGGGGCTGCTGCCTCTCCTCAGAGCCCTGGGAAGGAGCAATGTGGCCACCGTCCTAAATGGCTGCACTCAGCCAAAGCTCTGAGCGCCCTCCAAACCCCGAGTGTCCCGACACAGTTCCAGTCCAGTCCGCCCTCCCTCTGCCGGAGCCCAAGGTGAGTGGCTGTGGCTGTTTCAGCCTCTGTCCCGGCTGCGCTGTGGAGCCGCCTGGGAGTGTAACCCGAGGGCGCCGCTCCCAGCTGAGGCCGCTGCTGAGCTGCCGACCGTGAGCTCCCAGCCCCGTCTCGTGCCTTCGCAAGCCTACCGGGATGGAGTCAGTGTCCCTCGTTGTCTGGTCCTCGCAAGCTGCTTTTCTGTTGGTTTTTCCCGTCGATTTGTCTGTGTTATAGTTGTAATTCCAGTTTGGCTCTGGGAGACGGTCTGTGTAGCTCCGTTCACTCCGCCGCCATTTTCAGAATTCTCCCACACTTTCTTTAAATGCTCAATTTCTTTAAAGACATCTTCTGAGCATGTGTATACACTGAGCAGGTTTGTATATTTATGTTGGGGCCTAACTAATCATCAACCTGCACAGAGATGTTTGATCATATCCTGACTTTTATTACCTGAGAATTAGCCACAGTGGGATTGAGGAAGAGGACTTTATAGGTATAGACATCAACTTCATTTGGTTTTCTGATGAGGAGGGGAAGTTTGTAATTTCGTTTAAATTCCCTTCAACAGCTGGAAAAGTTGTGCTATTCAAAATAATGAATCTCTTCTTTTATAGCTGTTGCTCATTGATACCTCAATGGCTCTTTTTTGTTTGTTTGTTTGTTTGTTAATTCTCACCTGAGGATAATTGTCCATTAATTTTTAGATAGAGCCTGGCTGGTGTGGCTCAGTGGTTGAGCATCGACCCATGCACCAAGAGGTTGCTGGTTCAATTCCTGGTCAGGGCACATGTCCAGGTTGTGGGCCAAATCCCCAGTGAGGGGCTTGCAGGAGGTGGTCAATTGATGTTCTCTCATCAATGTTTCTATCTCTCTCTCTCTCCCTCTTCCTTCCTCTCTCTCTGAAATCAATAAAGAAAAAAATATATTTAAAAAATTTTAGATAGAGTGGAAGGGAGGGAGGCGAGAGAGAGTGAGACAGAGAAACATTTATGTGAGAGATACATCTATTGGAACCTGCAACCCAGGTACATGCCCTTGACTGGGAATTGAACCCAAGATCCTTTGGTCTGTGGGCTTACACTCTAACCGCTGAGCCAATCTGACCAGGGCTCAATGGCTCTTAATGGTTCCATAAAGTTGTGGGATTTTTTATTTTCATAGATAACTTATGGATTAAAATGTGATCAAAGGCTTTATTCAATTTATACATTTTAATTTTGATATAATGACATATATTACTTCCAGGTGTACTTCAAAATAGTTTGATACTTATATATATTTTTGAGATGATCACAACAATAAGTCTTGTTAACATTCATCGCCTCACATTTAGAATTTTTTTCCTTTTGACACAATTTCTAAGATCTATTCTCTTAGAAACTTTAGTATATAAATCTCAGTACTGTTAACTCTGTTAACTGTCATCCCCATGCTGTCTGTTACATTCCCATGACATTTCTTTTATAGCAAGGGGTTTGTATTTTGAAACCCCCTTCTTCAATCTGCCCCCTTCTCTCAACACAAATCTGTTTTCTGTGTCAATGAGCTCAGGCTTTATTGTGTGTTTTGTTTTGTTTTTGTTTTTTATTCCACACCTAATTGAGATTATTTGGTATTTTTCTCTGTCTTGATTTCACTTAGCATAGTGCCCTCGTGATCAATCCATGTTGTCTCAAGTGGCAAGATTTTGTTCTTTTTATGTCTGAATAATGTTCCCTTCTACATAGACCACTTTTCTTTATCCATTCACCCGTCAGTGGACACTTATGTTGCTTATATGTCTTGGTCGTTATAAATTATGAGGCAATAAATATGAGGATGCAGATATTTTTCTGAGTTAGTGTTTTTGTTTCTTTTGGCTAAATACCCAGAAGTGGGATTGATGGATCATATGGTGATTTCAGTTTTTAAAATGTTGAGGACATTCTATTCTGTTTTTCATATTGGCTGCACCAATTTATATTCCCACTAACAGTGCACAAGGGTTCCCTTTATCTACGTCCTCACAAACACTTATCTCTTATTTACAAGATTAAGAACCATTCTAACTTGTGTGAGGTGATAACACAGTGTGGTTTTTATTGCATTTATCTGATAATTAATAATTATGAGCATCTTTTCATGTGCCTGTTGGTTATTTGCATGTTTTCTTTGGAAAATGTCTATCTGGATCCTCTGCCCATTTTAAAAAATCTTTATTGTTGACAGTATTGCAAAAGGCCTCCCCTTTTTTCTCCATACCCCCTAACACCTAGTTTCCACCCTGCCCCAGGCCTTTACCAGCCTATTGTCTGTGTTCATGGGCAATTAATATACGCATAAGAGATTAAACTCTACCCATTTTTAAATTAAATTGTTTTGTTGTTGTTGTGTTGTGCTGTATGAGTTCTTTATATATTTTGGATATTAACCCTATATCAGAAATATAATTTGCAAATATTTTCTCTCATTTGGTAGGTTTTTTTTTGTTTTGTTTTGTTTTGTTTTGTTGTTGATTTTCTTTGCTGTGCAGAAACCTTTATGGGAACCCAGTTGTTTATTTTTGCTTTTCTTGCCTTTGATGTCATTTCCAAAAAATTATTTCCAAGACCAATGACAAGGAACTTACTGCCTGTTTACTTCTAAGAATTTTTGGTTGTAGGTTTCATGTTTAAATCTTTGATTCTTTTTTGAGTATGGTAAAGGTATTGGTCTAGTTTCTTTCTTTTGCATGTGGATGTCCATTTTTTTCAACACCAATTATTAAAGACATTGTCCTTTCCTCAGTGTATATTATTGGCTCCATTTATTGTTGTAAATTATTTGACCTTATATGTGTGGGTTTCTCTATTCTCTTCAATTGATCTCAGTATATGCTTTTATGTAAAAACCATATTGTTTTGATTATTGTAGCTTTGTAATATAGTTTGAAGGTATGGGGCATATCTCCAGCTTTATTCTTTTTTCTCAAAATTGCTTTGGTGATTAAAGATCTTTTGTGACTCCAAACACATTTTAGAATTGTTTGTTCTATTACTGTAAAAAATGCCACTGGAATTTTGATAAGGATTACATTTAATCTGTTGTTTGCTTTGGGTAGTGTGGAAATTCTAACAATATTTATTATTACAATGCATGAGAATAGAATATCTTTCCATTTATTTGTGTCTTCAATTTTTTTTCATCAATGTCTCAGTTTTCAAGGTATAAGTTTTTCACCAACTTGTCTAAATGTATTCCTAATTTTTTACTCTTTTTGATGTAATTTGAAATTGGATTGTTTTCTTAGTTTCTCTTTCTGCTAAAGAGAATATAAATTATATAAAGATAATAATAAAGAGTTTATTATTAGTGTATGGGAACTCAAGCTTTTGGATATTGATTTTATATTCTGTAACTTTACTAAATTTATTTTTTAGTTTTAACTGTTTTTGGAGGATTTAGCATTTTCTGTAATTAATGTCATGTCATCTGCAAATAGAGATAGTTTTACTGTTTGTTTTCTGATTTGGTGGTGTGTGTGTGTGTGTGTGTGTGTGTGTGTGTGTGTACACACACCTCTTTGGTTACAACTTTTAATACTGTGTTGAACAAAAGTGGCAAGACTGGGCATTCTTGTCTTGTTCTAAATCTTAGAGGAAAAGCTTCCAGCTTTTCACCATTGAGTGCGAGTTAGTTGTGGGCTTTTCCTACACAGCATTTAGTTAACATCCTCTAGCTTTTTACTATTTATGATATGCACAGAATATGTCATTGTTAAATATAACACTACAGCATTTAGTCTATGACAAGTTGTTTATTTTAATTGTACTTTTTATCTTTGATTTATGATGCTACATAAGCAATTAATTTGGACAAATCTTGTCAGATATTTACTTTGACTGAAGGCCATTGCTATTATATTTAAAAATCTTTCCCTTTAAAAGATTTAATTTACATATCAATTGTTGACTGAAAAAATAATATTTTCCCCATTTTTAAAAATTGCTTTTTAATTAAATTTATTCAAACAACATTGGTTAATGAAATTATATAGGTTTCAAGTATACAATTCTATGATATATCATTTGTATATTGCATTATATGCTACCAACCAGTCACATTTTCTTCTGTCACCATCTATTTGACCCCCTTTATCTTTTACCACACTTCTACCCCCCTTCTTCCCTGTAACACCATACTGTTCTCTTTGTCTAAGATTTTTCTGTATGTGTGTTTTTCTTGTTGGTTCATTCATTGCCCTCAGTTTAACATTTCACATATGAGTGAAATAATATGGTTCTTGATTTTTTTCTGTCTGACTTATTTCACTTAGCATGATATTCTCAAGATCCGTCCATGTTGTTGCAAATGGCAGTATTTCATCTTTTCTTATGTCTGAGTAGTAGTAAAAAAATTAAATGATATTGACTACATGTTTCATCACCAAAGAGGATTTATGGGGAAACATGCTGTACCCCAGTGCATGCAAACTTGGCAAGCCACGTGCATACTCTGGCCTGCGTATCAAGCTGGAGGGGTACTTATGTAAAGGAAAATGAAGAAAAGAGAATGGGAATTTGAAAATATTTTTTTTTTTATTAATTAATTTTTGTTACAGATGTTTCTCCTTTTTCCCCCACTGATTCCCCCCTCCCCCTTCCTCCCTGCCCTGTCCCCAGTTTGTTGTCCATGTCCACTGTTCATGCATATATGCATATAAGTTCTGTGGTTTATCTCTCCCCCACCACCCCCTCTTCTGGGGATTGTCAGTCTGTACCCCACTTCCACGTCTCTGGGACTACCCCATTTCCTCAGACTGTTATGTTCATTATATTCCACAAATAAATGAGATCATATAAAACTTGTCTTTCTCTGTTTGGCTTGTTTCACTTAGGATATTTTGATGTTGAACTATAGTACAGGAAATTGTTTTGTAAACTGCATTAGGCAAATTTAGAAATGATAGTGAAATCCAGAAGGTACATTGTGGCATAACTCAAGTAACTTAGAATATGGACTCAGGAAAGAGGGATTTAATTCTAATACTGTTGCTGTGTGTGTGACCTTAGGCAAGTTATGTCATCTCATTTGATCTTAGCTACCACATTCCTGTGTAAGAATTTTAATGTGACATCTAAATCTCTTCTAGTTATAATAATTTTAAACATATACTGTGTGGCATAATTCTAAACTTAAATTCCTGTGCTAATTATATCTTGTTTCAAGTACAACTCTCTTTTGGTATTTAGATTAGTTTTATGACACTTAAATTTTATTTTAAAATACATCAGGGAGTAGCCCTCATGTGATATACAATTAAAATGTGCCATCAAGGTATCATCAAGAGAATTATGTCCAACTGTTATAGATCATCATATAGGAATGAAGATGGATAAAAATGCCCTAAGATGAGTCCTTCAAATCACAGTGTCAGTTATTTTTATAGAGCACAGCTTTTTTCTAGGGTGTAGAGCAAGTTACTATATGAACATAAAGGTTCTCTGAAGGTTGAACTAATATTTTATATACAAAATAATGATTATTTAATCTCGGCACAGCTCATCTGTTACATCTATAGGAAAGATTTCTGCTAACTGCTCATTACTACAGAGACTAGATACTGTGCTATGGATGAAGAGGGGGTCATTTAATGTTTCAATAATGGAAGCATTGTGTGGATAAAGTTGATGCTGTCTAATGTACCTTGAAATGTGCCCTGAGGTAGATTTCTCTTAGTATAGCCAGGGATTTGAAAGAAAACAGATCTTAGTTTTAAGTAAATTAGAAACCCACACCACTTCAATGCATTAGCAAAACAACCTATGTTCACATTTAAGATGAAAAAATATATAGATTTCCAATGTGATACAAAATGCATCTTGATAGCCTCAGGTTGGTTGTGCTAGTGGTACTCTTGATTAAAAAGACTGTCTCATGACATGTAATAACAGAAACATAATAGGACTTTAAATTAGCTGAAAGTCAAACTGATATTGTTACTCTTTAAAAATATTGAAAAGAGGGTGAATTTTAAAGGTTGTAAAATCCCAACATTAAGCTCGTAGCCTAAGTTCCAAGCCTAGCTCACAAGGATAATCATAAGCTAAACTTTTAATTTTGGGCACCAGAGGCAACTCAATAGTCATTACAGAAGTTCAGCTTTTCAAAATATCCACCTTTAGTAACTTTGTTGGTAATGATGGAGGCCTGTACAATTGCCCCCTCTAAATTCTTTCTGGGTCTAGTTCTAAGGTATATCTAGAATCCAAATACATCTCATCATGTACAATTGCTCCTACCCTGCTAGCAGCTGCTGTCCTTTCTCTTGTGGACTAATGTGATATATCCTACCTAACAGGCTTCTCTTCTAGTTTTGTCTACAAGCCTCTAAATGCTGACGCCATATTCAGTATAGAAGCCAGAATTATTTTTATAAACATATTAGATTCTGCATGTCTATTTAAAAGCCTGCAGCTTCTTTCCATTCCATTTAGAGAAAAAAAGTCAAACCCCTTTGCTAGCCTCCAGCCAGCAGATGATGGTCTGACCCTATTACATCTCTGATTGCTCTTTCTCCTACTCTGCCCTGCTCACTCTGCTCCAGTCACCTCAGCTTACTTTCTGTTCTTCGTGCACCAAACAACCTCTCAAACCAAGGTCTTTTTTTCTACTTGTTTCCAGAACAAACTTTCCAGATTTTTGTATGGCTAACTCCCGAATAAACCTCATGAATTTATTTGATGAGACTTATCCTTATTAACCTATTTAATGTTTCAAAGTGCTCACCTATCACATTTAGAGCCCCTAAATTATTCTATTTTGTGAACTATATCTATTATCATCATTTTATAAAGAATATGATATACTTCATATTGTGCATATTGGTTATCATCTGTCTCTTGGTGCTAGAAAAAAGGATATTTGCAATAGTGTGCTGGTAAAATGGCTCTCAAAAAAAGAGGACTCATTTGAATTGTTTGCATAATTTTCATGATGTAAATATTTCCACCATGGTTGATTGCAGAAAACAACTGGCCTCCAAACATCCTAAATAATTAACAGTCTGTTCTCATATATTAGGATTTGCCAGCTCTGGATATCTGTGTTTTTTGTTCACCAATATATCCCAAGTGATTAACACTAGAATCATTTCAAGAGGCAGATTTACAAATAAGTTTATAAGGCAAATTAACAAGTTACATTCTTTTTTGTCTGTATCATAAAGCTAAGTCTAACATAAACCAAGACTAAACCAGTAATTGCTATCCATTAATATCAGATTTAATATATTTATTTTTAATTAGATATTTTAATGAGAATAGGAAAATAGTAAAAAAAATTATCTTCAGTCCCTAATTGTTAAATATTTACACATTTCTTAATTTAATAAATAAATAACATTGCATGCATTGTATTTTCTATATGGGAAACATCCATAGCTATACTTTATAATCCACTGCACTACTTTATAAACTTCAGTAAAATAAAGCCTCATTTTCAAAGTATCTCATTAAAATTACTTCATTTTTTAAATATTTAATAAATATTTATTATCATATGTCTTTCATAATTTTTAAGTCATGATTAAATCTTATTTCAGATTCTTAGTCTGCACTTGAAAATTAGTTTTTATTATTCATTTTAATCTAGTCTGGGATTGGTCTTCTTGAAATAATTTCAGTTTTTTTTTACACAAATTAAATGTAAGCATAATAGATAGGTAAAAAAATAGACAGAATACCTCTTCATAGTTAAATTAATAAATTCTTTCTCTCTATTATCTGTAGCATGCTCATATTTGAAGGCAATTTTCCTACAGTCATATAGACTTCCCACTACATGTACTTTCATCTTTATTGAAAATGTTTTCTTATTCTCTGAAATTTACTCAAAGGTCCCCAAAGTGATTTCATGTACAGCACCTGTCTAAATTTCAAAAAGATTATCTCAATCTCATAGACCAAATTTTATGGATACTAGTCTTGTCTTTGGGAAATTTATAAAAGGGTTCTCTTTCGGTGCTCTTGGAAGAGAACAGCCTGCATACACATATATTACAAAAGAGACAAATCAAGTGACAAAAATATGGACACAGCATTTTATTAGTATAAATTTCCATAGACTATATGTAATAATAATAACAAAGGTAATATGTTATCTGTTTAAGTACATCATCTTATATTTCTCATAATTTGCTTGTTTTTAGAATTTCAGGAGTCTTCTATAATTTCTCACCAATTCAAGAATTAAATTTGTGGCTTACTAAATCAACTCAATGGTCATAAACATTTCTTAAAAGAATAAAATGAAATAGAGAAAATAAAACATAATAGGACAGAAAATGTTAGAATAAAATGTCAGTAGTAAGATTTACCCCTTTTTGTTAAACTTTATTTTAGTCATGTGTGTGTATATGTGTGTGAGACCTGGAAAATATATTTCTTTCTTAGAGTCAGTAGTCAAACACTTTGAATATCATGGCTCTAAGATGTAGATCTAGGAGTGGATTGGTTTGGCCATCTAAGTAGGGGCATTTTCAACTGTACTATATTTTTTATTATGTGTTCAAATTTACCATCTGAGTAAAAATATATAATTCTGATTAGTTTATAAATTTTCTAATACTTATTACTGATGATTTTTTTATTGCTGATAAGTTTAAATATTATTTGATTGTGGTATCAAATTGTACTACAGATTATTTCAACATACTAAAATAAACAAGAAAAAGGCCACCATTAGCAAGTCATAAAAAATACAGAAAATATTTAGATTAAGGATTTTAGATATTGTAATTTAAAATGCAAAGTAAGTATATTTAGTATGCTTAAATAAATAATATAAATAATGGAGTAACAATATAGCATTGCAAATTAGATGATTTGACCATAAATATTTAGAAATGAATAGTATAGTTATAGAAACTAAAAAATTTAATTAAGAGTTTTAAAATAAGATTTAACCAGCAGATGAATCAGAAATTATTTGAAATACACCACAAAGAAATAGAGATTGAATATATATATATATATATATATATACACACACACATATATATATACACATATATATTATGTGAGAAATATAAGATGATATACTTAAACAGATAACATAATATAGAGAGAGGAAGAGAGAGGGAAAAGGAGATAGAAACATCGATGAGAGAGAATATCGACTGGCAGCCTCCTGTATGCCCACCACTAGGAATCAGCCCCACAACCTGGGCATGTGCCCTGACTGGGAATCAAACTGGCAACTTCTTGGTGCTTGGGTCAATGCTCAACCACTGAACCATACCAGCTGGGCAAATCAATATATATTTTAATAACAAACATTTCTATATATTATATGAATATATTGTGTTGTTTAAAATAGCCCATTTGAATGCTAAGATGCATAAATTAATCACTTTTGTACTCTATTAAAACATATTAATAATTATATTTTCTTTATCTGTACTTAGTTTTTTGTGGGGAGAAAAGTTGATTGTTTCTAAAAACAAAGATTAGTCTAGAAAAATTCTATAAAAAAGACAGTACAATACACAAATGATGTATTATAGAACTGTACACTTAAAACCTATTTAATCAACCAACCTAATACAAATAAGTAAAATAAAAAATATATTTTTAAAAAGCAGTTAGCAAGTATAGTACACAAATCCAGGCATTAACCATAATTTTTCACAAAAAAATTATTGTTAATAGCATAATATTAAGTTTTCTCTTAGCCGGTGGAGCCCTTCTTACTCTCTTCAAACCAACAGCCATAGTAGATTATTTTTGCCATTTTACTCTTCCAAAATTGCCTAAAAATTTTTAAAAATGTGTATTTTCCTAGATTACATATCTCTACTTTATAAAATGGTAATTACAGAATATATGGGAGAATATAAAAACAAACCTTATTAAGTCTTGAAAACCAATAAAAACATAATAGTAATAATAATATAAAGTAATTATTTTAATATCCTATATTTTAATTAACTCAAAGGAAAAAAGCAAACATATAATCATTTTGAGATAACAGAACAGTGACAAACTGTCATTGTTTTCAATGGTAAAACATTTGTTTACCTTACATAAGCAGGGAGAATCACCATCGATATTGTGCATTTGAAATAAAGTTTCCCTCCATTTGAAAACAATGGCAGTATATATTTATATTTACATTTATATATATACATATGAGATATCATTAAAGTCTTTCAATAGATTTCTAAAAGTTTGTATTATGTCTAGAAAAGTGTTACATAACAAAGGCCTCCATTCTTTTACAAATGCATTGAATATATACTCTTTCATAGAACAGGCATCTGGAAAAAAATTATTTTTCACTGGCCAAAAAAGAAAAGACCCTAAAACCCTCTTTATTTCTTTGGATTTTACATCTCTAAATTCAATTCATACACTCAAAAAAAAACAAAGATAATTACTGAATAATATCTATATTTTACTTGACACCACTTTACCTCTTAAAAATGACAAATTCTATACTAGAAAAGTGAAAAGAATAACAAGTGTTGGTAGAACAACAGCTACTGCATAGCAATTCTCTCTTCATTTCTCATACTGAATCCTTTTCATTTGCTGAATAAATAGCCAATTGTTGGTGAAGTGAGTAGAGCTATTTAACTGTGCCAGCTACAACCACCTGCTGAAACTAATTAAGTGTGATTATAAGGTAGTGAAGAGGTGGGAACAATATCATAACCACCCAAAACTCTTGGTTTGAGAGAGTGCCCAGAATCCCAGGGCATTCAACCAACAAAGACAAACTGTTCAACACATATCAAAGGTCTCTGAAGTAATTTATTTATACCAGTGTTCTTCTGGCAATTTATAGCTTCAGGTAAACTAGTGAATTCATATTATTTAAACGGATATCCGATAATTCAAATCAGCAAGGAAGTCAAATCAACTGCTATACTCCAACTGACTAGATTTTTTTTCATTAAAAAGATTTCATATTCTGAAAGAGTGAACATATGTCATTGAAAGTAGAAATTAGTCTCCCCAAATAATTTGCATGATAAGATTTATTCAATACAGTCAGTCTTGCACAGCAGTTCAAAATGAGTAAGAGAATCAGTAAGCTACAATTGTTATGTAGAAAGCTGTTAATTTCTGTAAATGTAAAGCTGTTAATTTCTGTAAATGTAAAGCAGAGTCCACTGAAACCAATGCAATCAATTATTTTATCAGCATTTCCTAATGTGACATTGCCTGATTGGCACTGAAAACAGCGTTCTCAGAGAAACATAAGTAAAATACTCTAGAAATACAATCAGGCTTGCAGCCTTTCAGTCAACTATCTTTCTCTGTTGTGTGGAACTATAACTAACACTTCTAATGAATAACAATATAAGGAAATCATTTTATGAATTCAGGCAAACACTAAGAAACAAAAAACCCAACAACAAACATTTAAAAATTGGGAACAAAGAGTTCTTTTCAATCTAAATTATCCAGGTAATTATCTTGATTCTCTGTGGGCAAGGACATACATTGAGAAGACGCATACGTTAAAGGAGAAACAGTTATTGCTGTTACTGAAGATACAAAAGATCATCATATACACATGAAGAAAATTCCACATGATTACTCCATTATACTCCTGTTTAAGGTAGATTAAATTTATTAGCATATTAGACTGCTAATCTCTGTGACTTTAATAAACATTATTAAAAAATGTTTCAAAATGCAACAAAGTGGATGCTAGACAAGGATATATATGCTAGATATGTAATGAGGCACATAGTCATTTGCAAAATAGGAAAAAAATTGGAAAAGAGTGAAGGGTGGAGAAAGAAAAAAGAGTGGAATAAAGGGTTTAAAACCACTTTTTTTGAATTGTAGGTCAACAATAAATACTAGGATGCCTGATAAATTTTTGATAAAACAACTAAAAATGAGACCTAGCCTCTAAAAATATTGCTCAAAAAGATACTTTTTTTTTTCTTTTTGTAAACCACTGATATACAGGGGTGTGCAAAAGTAGGTTTATAGTTGCAAGTATGCACAAAACAGAGTTTATTTTTGTATTATTATTTATTATATTATTTATTTGTGTTAAAACTGTAAAGCTACATTTATCCTTCCCTATATATGAGAGGTTCTATGTACATTTTTTTCTATGTAATTTCTGAGATATTTTCCTAAGAGGTCAGGGAAAGTAACTTAACTTATCTAATATCTGTTAAGCTACACTTTTCTGACTCCTAGATGTGTATGAGTTAATGGTGGAATGGAATTTAAAGAGAATGAGAAGGTGTAATAGAACTTTGCTTTTTAACCTGACATCCTAGGAATGGTAACACACACAGAGATCTGTAGACAAATACTTAGTTCTTTTTATTAAGTTAAGTTTATCATTTTAACTATTATAGAAAAAAAGTAACATATGACAACTACATGAATTTGAAAAGTACAGAAAAATAAAAAGCAAATGAGAAGAAACTATAATCCTACCACCACACAAAACCACTTAATTAACTTAACTTATCAATCTTCTCTCTCTCCTTCTCATCTTTCTATATGTACATACACACATCCATATGATTGGGATCACACATACAATTTGAACTCTACTTTTGAAATAATCCATTTTGTTAAAATTCTTGTTATTTAATAGTCTATATTTGTGCGTGCCTCTGTTTATAGCTGGACATGTATGTTTTTATAGCGTCGCACTTAAAAATAATAACTTCATAGAGATCGAGAGGAACTTTCTGTAGAAACCTAGCTAGAGAGAAGCAACAGAGAACTTTGGCTGAAGGTTGTGTTCTAATTCTTTGAGAGATGTCCCTTGAGAGAGAATCCTCAGTGACTGCAGCTCCTCCATATGCCCTGGTCCCCAAGAGGCAGGGCAATTGCAAGTCTCAAATGCAGCCTTTCTACTCCAGTGAGAAAAGCAAAACTCAGACATTTATTGCAGGGTCAGGGTCAAAATTAAAAGACACAGGGTATCTTTTTCTTTATAGGTATGGCTGCAGTGATGTTACTTAAAAATACATTAAGCATATGAGTAATAAAATCATAGCAAAGACATTTGCTTAGATGTATATACAGTGTACTTTTACCACCCACTACATACCTAAATATGTATTTTCTGGCTGGGCATGTTTTTCTTGCTCTTCTTTTTATGACAAACACTTTGTGTGTGTGTGTGTGTGTGGAGGGGGGTGTGCCTTCTTTAAAAGGCAGAAAATACTTCAGAGTTCTTCATAACTTCTAAGCAGCTCTTCACGTTTTGCATTTCAAACACTAACCGAGATAAAAGGTTTTCTCCTAAATAATGAAAGGCTCTCAACAATCTGAAATCTCATCAGAAAGAGGGCAGCTTCCAGCACTAGAATTGTTCAGAAATTTCCTTTCTGAGAAATATTTCTTCTTATGGATGAATTCCCAAAGTCTTTGGAAAGCTTTTCCTGGTACAGAAGGCTTCTTCAGATCTTTAATGTCAGACATGTTTAATTTGGGAAATGTATTAGAACTGAACCGTTTTAATTTGTATACTCTTAGTATGTATGTTATGCTTGAATAAAAGACCTCATTCAATAAAATTAGGCACCAAAACACTGATTGATCCCACTCAGAATATGAACTAAAGAGCTGGCAGAAAGCTTGGCATTGCTGTTTCCTTTGGCTGTTCTGTCTCGTATGGGCACCCAGATGAAGAGACAGTACTTTGCCAGCACTCAGAAGGTCCCTTTGTGGCTCCACTGAGCTTATTGAAGTGGCTTTCCACCTTTCCAAAGTAGCCAGTAACCCTACCTCAAAAGCATGTATTAATTTGCCTATTCTTGAATTATATAAACACAATTCTAATGGTATGCTTCATGTCTGGCCTATTTCACAAAATACTCTATTTGTAATATTTATCCATGTCATTACATGTAGCAGTCATTTGATCTTTCTCATTGTATTATTTTTTACAATATAAAGAAACCACATTATATTTACCATTTAGCTAAGAATAAAAGTCTGGTTTATTACAAATAATGCTGTTATTTATCATCTGTAGTAGTTTGTTAAGATAGTCATAAAAAACCCCCCACCAACAGACTGGGTAGCTTAAACAACATACATTTAGTTGTCACATTTCTGCAGACTGAAGTCAAGATCAAGGTGTCAGCCTGTTTGATTCCTCCTAAGACCTACCTCCACCCATGGCTGGCAGGTGGCCACCTTTTTGCTATGTCTGTAACCATCCTTTCCTCTGCGCATGCACATTCTGATGCCACTCTCTTCTTATAAGGACACCAGTCACACTGGATTAGGCCTACTCTTGACACTTCACTTAATCTAATTGTCTCTTCAAATGAGCTATCTCCAAATATAGTCACATTGGGGGTTAGGTCCTCAGAGTTTGAATCCGGGAGGCACAATTTAGTTCATAATACTATCATAGCAGATAACTTTTTGTTTTCTAATTTTTTTTCACAAATCATACATTATTTACTCTAGTTTATTTTTTTTTTTTTCCCTTCACTCAGCATAACTATTTGGAAATTTGTTCGTGTAGTACAGTACAACAAAAGTTCATGAGTAGTAGTCTATTGTATGGATATCACAGTTAATTTGTCAGCTACTGGACATTTGGGTAGTTTCCAGTTTCAACTCTTACAAAAAAAAAGCTGTTATGAACATTCTTGCAAAATTATTTTTAAAAAATATATAATTCCATACCTCCTGTGAAAATATGTAGTAGTAAAAATGGTTATATTACATTTAGGTATATGTTAATATTTCAAGAAGTTGCCAACCTGTTTCCCAACATGATTCTACCATTTTGCATTCCTACCAGCAATACGTGAGAATTTTAGATATACCATATTCTTGACAACCCTTGATATGGTCAACGCACTTATATTGAACCATTCCAATGAATATGCTGTGGTATCTCATCATGATGTTACTTTGAATTTTTCCAATAAGTAATACGTTGAACAGCGATGCATGTAAATATTTGCCATCCATATATCTTTGGTCAATTATCTGTTCAAAGCTATCTTTTTTAAGAATATTGTTTGACAGTGTTTTATATATTTCAGATTTATTAGATTCTTTATTCTAGTTATTTATCAGATATATAACTTGTGGATTGATTTTTTTATTCTGTGGTTTGTCTTTTTATTATTTTTACAGTATTTTAAAGAACAGAAGACTTTAATCTTGATAAAGTCCAAATTGTTCTTTTATAAACCATGTTGTGTATATCATATCTGAGAAATATTAGCCAAACCCAACCTGACAAATTACTTTCAGAATTTCATAGTTTGAAATATTATATTTAGATCTGTGATCCATTTTGAGTTAACTTTTGTATATGGTATACAGTATGTATACCTATTTTACAAAAAATTCCTTTTTTTATAAATGGATGTCAAATCATTCCAGTATCATTTGTTGACGATATTATAATTTTCCACTTAAGTTGCTTTGAAGGTTTGTCACAAATAATTAATTTCTATATCTTCGGTTATATTTCCTGACTCCAAATTCTGTCCCATTATTTATATCTCTACCTTTTTGCCAATTCCATAATATAGTGATTAATATAGCCTTACAATAAGTCTTAAAACCAGGCAGTGTTAAGTCGTCCAATTCTATTCTTCTTTCTCAAAGTAGTTTAGCTAATATAGGTTCTTTGAATTTCCAAAAGAAATCTAAAATTAGTTTCTCAATTTTTATAAAATTCTACAGAGATTTGGACTGGGATTTTGTTGAATCTATAGATAAGTTTGGAGATAATTGATACATAAACTGTATGTAGCCTTCTGATCTTTGAACATCATATAGAACATCATACCATTAATTTAATCTTCTTTAATTTATCATAGCAATATATTATCATTTTTAGTTCAGGTGAATAAGTAATTATATTTCATCAGTATTTATATATAGAAATGGAAATTATATAAATAAATGAACATCACATACTTATGATTGAATGTGTTATACTATGCTGTTTGAAAATGCACAAATATGTAGAAACATAAATGAGGTCAGGACATATTATACAATTTTGAAATTTAAATAATTTTAACAAAAATCTAAATTGTTTATATAAGAAATAAAACAGGCACTTGTGGGGTTATTTCCTATCAGCTCTTAGTTGATGATATTCAATGTGATGTGTTTTTTGCACCTCTCAAATCCCACACAGTTAAAATCTTCTTGATCATTTCAATGATAATAACACATCTTTAAAAAAAAATAACTAAAATTTAAGCATGCATTTGATCAAAAACTACTAAATTCCAAGTGCCCACTTGATGCATATTTGGGGTCGGGGAGTGTCAAAAAGCAATTTATGAAACAAAATTCATTAAAACAAGACAATGTAAACCGTTTCACATGGTACATTGTAATGACATTTATAGTTTTAAGAAAGAACTAAATGCCTTGAGACAAAGTTTTCCCAGTTAAAAAATACTTAAGCTATACTAGTATTTTGTAGTCATATTACTTTAATTACTTAGCATAGATTTGAGGTGGCTTGCCTGAAAAATGTGAAGGTCATTTGTTGGTGATTAGAACATTTTTCTGCAAATTCTGTTTTTATGATAGTCAATAAATACTCATGATGGGTCTATAACTGCAAAATGATCTATAAGCTATAGAAAATAGTTATTATACCCTATCAATACGAAGCCGGTATTTATAGGAGAAATACTGTATGCTCCGATGGAACAATTAGGAGTAACATCAATCTGAATATAATCATGCTAAGTTGTTAGGACAAATCAGAAAGGAACTGGTCTAGAGTGGAGACAGTTGAATTATGAATGAAAGGGTGAGTTCTACCCCAATAATACTAGCTAAAATAAAGAGCATGCCATTGCTGAGTTAATTCTCTGCTCTTTCGGATTAGTCCTACCCTTCTGACCTATCTTAGCTCACTGAAGCCTTCTAAGTATGTTCACAGGAAGAAAGCAGCTAAGATGCTAATTTACAATGGTGTGACACTTTTCCAAATGTCTGACAGGACTATAGTGTATAGAAAATTTAAAAAAAATTTTTTTCCTTTGCCTTGTGTTAAAATTCTTGTTCATATGAACTGACATTAAAAAATAAAAGTAAAACCTTTGGGAAGAAAAGTTAATTACACATTTCTTTCTACACCTTTCCTGTCAGATGTCTTCCTAATAGCGTGTATGTTATTAGAGATTTTAGGCATTTTATAAGTAACTTGCTATACCCAGTCCTTCTGGCAAAATGGCTTCTTAGCTGTGTTCAATTCATTAACACTTTACACCTCCATTTTTATTTTTTCTGCGATAGCTCACACCAAAACCATTTCCCCACTGAGAAGAACCATAGCTGGATAAAATAGAAAAGAAAAAAAAAAGTATTTTAGAAGGCATCTGAAGGCAACTTCTCTGACAGTCAGAATTTGAGGGATCATGATCTTGGAAGAAAAAGAATTTATAAAGTGGAGCCAAAACATTGCACATGCAAGCATTTCCCTCAGGTAATGTGGTAACACTAAAGTGCCATGTAGCACTGACATACCTTATTTATGACACCCGATGTGTGGGTTTTTTCCACACTGACCAGTTCTCTGACACAGCTGGGTGTCCTACAATTCAACTGAATTCTGACATTAACCAAGTTAGTGCAGACTAGTGGTTAAAGGTTCAATTCCATAAGACCGTCCCCTGACTTCAGATACCATTTGCAAGTAACAGGTCCCAGGATACCCTCAAATTCTGTCCTACTTGGTTACAAATCCCCCAACCCCTTCTCCAGGCTCTGCCATTTTCTAACAACTCACAGAACCCAGGAAAAGACTTTACTTACTATTGCAAACTTTTATAAAGGATATAATAAAGGACACAAATGAACAGTCAGCTGAAGATACATATAGGCCGAGGTCTAGAAGGGTTCCAAACACAGGAGCAGTGTCTCCATGGGGTGGAAGTATGCTATCCTCCTGGCCGTGAGTGTGGAATTTGTATGGACGCTTTCTAATGTAGGCATGATCTATTGTTAGTTTACCTTCCAGCCCTCATCAGGCTTCAGAAAATGGGCAGTGGGGCTGAAAGATGTCAGCTTTCAGCCATGGCTCCATCTTTTTAGTGACCAGCCCCAATCAACATTTGGCTCATTAGAACAAAAAACACTCCTATAACCCAGGCAATTTCAAGGAATTTCAGAACTCTGTGTCAAACACTGGGTCACACAGGAAATTACAAGGGTTTGGGAGTTTTGTATTGGCAACCCAGGTCAAAGGTCAAATATTACCAGAAATAAAATTATTTCTTATTATTTCACAGGCAAGAAGCCTGAAGCTGAGCTTGGAGGCAAAATGGGGCCTGCAGGGTCAAGAGTCTAGAAAACAGGAGGTACAGACAATTCAGCTCAATCTTGTGCACCAATTCTCTTGACAACATTTGTAATTCCTAAACTGTTCACAATGAAAGACGAAGACTAGCAGAATGTGACAGAAAATCTGAGTGACATTTTTGCTATTCTTATACTGTGAGAGGAAAAAAAATGGGCAAGTGAATAAAAGGGCCCCAGTAAAATTGACAGGGTCTCAGTTGGAACCCCTCAACATCTACAACCTAAAATTAACCTCAAATTGAGGTAGTTAAGCCTTACACAGTTTGGTACCTGAATGAATTGAGGGGACTGTTTTCCTACTGGGGCTGCCTGACAGAGGGCAGAGTAGAACAGAAAAGAAAAAAACAAACAAATGTTATCCAGAGCCTTTGTGATCTTTCATACAAATGTTTAGCCTGTAATAAAAAATAATTAGATATTCTAAGTAAAAGAATCAGAAAAAAATAAGAGGAGTTAGAACCATAAGAAGATCCACATGTTGGAAATATTATACATTGACTGTAAACATTTTAAGTGACAGTATGACATATTTCAATTATTTGTAGCTTAGCCATAAGATTCCATGAAAGTAAGCTCAGCATATACCAGAAACACAGAAAGCAGACCTGTACTATTTGGTATGTGGAAGCAAAAAAGGAAAGGTATAAATGCAAACCATAGATCATCCTTCGATTTTATATCCTTTTTCCAAGATAATCTTATGATCAGCTCAATTTCTCCTTACAAAAATATAACTGGGCATGGATAAGATGTGATACAAATGAGCCTTCTGGAAAGACTTGTATTGATAGGGCCTGCATTTTAAGTGGTTCGGTGTTTAATCAGGGGTCAAATGGGCAGTCGGAGAATTATTGGCATATTGAGCAATGCAGCTCACATGGAGAATCAGCCCTCATGACTCTCGCCCTCACACCAACTTCTTTGATTCAGAACTGGTATGACTTCTATATGATCTTTTTTTTTTAAAAAAATTATTTATTTATTTATTTTGTTACAGATATTTCACCTTTTTTACCCCATTGGCACCCCCCTCCCCACCCCACCCCCACCCCGTCCCCGGCTTAGTTGTCCATGTCCATTGGTCATGCATACATGCATATAACTTCTGTGGTTTATATCTTCCCACACACCCCCACACCCTCTTCAGAGGGATGTCAATCTGTGCCCTACTGCCATGTTTCTGGGTCTACCATATTCCTCAGACTGTAATGTTCATTATATTCCGTATATAACTGAGATCATGTGGTATTTGTCTTTTTCTACTTGGCTTCTTTCACCTAGGATAATATTTTCCAGGTCCCTCCATGTTATCTCAAAGGATAAGAGATCTTTCTTTCTTACCGCTGCATAGTACTCCATTGTGTATATGTACCACAGCTTTTTTATCCATTTGTCCACTGATGGACACTTGGGCTGTTTCCAGATCTTAGCTACTGTAAATAGTGCTGCTGTGAACATGGGGGTACATATATTCTTCCTGATTGGTGTTTCAGGCTTCTTAGGGATATTCCTAGAAGTGGGATCACTGGGTCAAATGGAAGTGCAATTTTTAATTTTTTGAGGTAACACCATATTGTTTTCCATAGTGGCTGCACCAGTCTGCATTCCCACCAGCAGTGTATTAGAGTCCCTTTTTCTCCACACCCTCGCCAACACTTGTTGTTTGATGATTTGTTGATGGCGGCCATTCTGACAGGTGTGAGGTGATAACTCATTGTTGTTTTAATTTGCATCTCTCTGATGATTAGTGATGATGAGCATTTCTTCATATGTTTCTTAGCCATTTGAATGTCCTTTTTGGCCAGGTTTCTGTTTAGTTCCTCTGCCCATTTTTTAATTGGGTTCTTTGTCTTCCTTTTGTGGAGTTGTATGAGCACTCTATATATATTGGAAATTAACCCCTTATCTGATACATCATTGGCAATGATGTTCTCCCATAAAGTGGGTTGCCTTTCCATTTTGATGATTGTTTCTTTTGCTGTGCAGAAGCTTTTTAGTTTGATGTAGTCCCATGTGTTCA
Source organism: Molossus molossus (assembly GCF_014108415.1). NCBI lineage: Eukaryota > Metazoa > Chordata > Mammalia > Chiroptera > Molossidae > Molossus > Molossus molossus. The sequence goes on from NW_023425388.1 coordinate 89,750,636, forward strand.
TTTTTTCCTTTGTTTCTGTTGCCTTAGGTGATGTGTCAGTGAAAATTCTGCTCCTTATGATGTCCGAAATTTTGTTGCCTACATTTTCTTCTAGAATTTTTATGGATTCACGGGTCACATTTAAGTCTTTTATCCATTTCGAGTTTATTTTTGTGTATGGTGCAATTTGATGGCCTAGTTTCATTTTTTTTTTTTTGCATGTAGCTGTCCAATTTTCCTAACACCATTTATTAAAGAGGCAGTCTTTACTCCACTGTATGCTCTTGCCACCTTTGTCAAATATTAATTGAGCGTATTGCCTTGGGTCCATTTCTGGGTTTTCAGTTCTATTCCAATGGTCTATATGCCTGTTCTTGTGCCAGTAGCAGGCTGTTTTGGTTACAGTCGCTTTGTAGTATAACCTGATATCTGGTATTGTGATCCCACCTACTTTGTCCTTTCTTTTCAAGATTGCTGTGGCTATTTGGGGTCTTTTTGGTTCCATATGAACTTTTGAAGTATTTATTCTAGTTCTATGAAATATGTCGTTGGTATTTTGATGGGGATTGCATTGAATCTATAGATTGCTTTGGGTAGTATGGACATTTTAATGATGTTAATTCTTCTAATCCATGAACAGGGTATGTGCTTCCCCTTTTTTATATCTTCCTCTATTTCTTTTTTCAATGATCTGTAGTTTTCTGCAAATAGGTATTTTACTTTTTTGGTTAAGTTTATTCCAAGGTATCTTAATTTTTTTGGTGCGATGGTAAATGGGATTGTTTTTTCAGTTTCTCTCTCTGTGAGTTCATCGTTGGTGTACAAGAATGCCATTGATTTCTTGACTTTAATTTTGTATCCTGCTACTTTGCCAAATTCATTTATTAAGTCTAGTAGATTTTTGATGGAGTCTTTAGGGTTTTCTATGTATAATATCATGTCATCTGCAAATAATGACAGTTTCACTTCCTCCTTTCCAATTTGGATCCCTTTTATTTTTTCTTCATGTCTGACTGCTGTGGCTAAGACTTCCAGTACAATGTTAAATAAGAGTGGCAAAAGTGGACATCCTTGTCTTGTTCCTGTTCTTAATGGAAATGTTTTTAGTTTCTGTCCATTGAGTATGATGTTGGCTGTAGGTCTTTCATATATGGCCTTTATTATGTCGAGATATGATCCCTCTATTCCCAGATTGCTGAGCATTTTTATCAGAAATGGATGCTGGATTTTGTCGAAGGCTTTTTCAGCATCTATTGATATTATCATGTGGTTTTTATTCTTCATGTCATTTATGTGGTGTATCACATTTATTGATTTGCGAATATTATACCAGCCTTGCATCCCTGGGATGAATCCCACTTTGTCATGGTGAATAATTTTTTTGATGTATTTCTGGATCTGATTTGCTAATATTTTGTTCAGGATTTTGGTATATATATTCATCAGGGATATTGGCCTGTAGTTTCCCTTCTTCATAGTGTCTTTTTCTGGTTTTGAAATTAGAATTATGCAGGCCTCATAGAACGTGTTTGGAAGTCTTCCTTCTTCTTGAATTTTTTGAAATAGTTTGAGGAGAATGGGTGTTAGTTCTTTTTTGAATATTCGGTAAAACTACCCCGTGAAGCCATCTGGCCTGGGCTTTTGTTTGCTGGGAGAGTCTTGATTACCTCTTCAATTTCCATAGTTGTTATTGGTCTGTTCAAGTTTTCTACCTCTTCCGGGTCTAGTTTTGGGAGACTGTGTGTTTCTAGAAATTTGTCGATTTCACTTAAATTGTCGAATTTGTTGCCATATAGTTGTTCATAGTAGTTGTTAACAATCTTTGGATTTCCGTGGTGTTCATTGTTACTTCTCCTCTTTCATTTCTGATTTTGTGTATTTGGGTTCTCTCTCTTTGTTTCTTGGTGAGTCTAGCTAAGGGTCCATCAATCTTGTTTATCTTTGCGAAAAACCAGCTCTTTGTTTCATTGATCCTTTGAATTATTTTTTTGGTCTCTATGTAATTTATTTCTGCTCTGACCTTTACTATTTCCTTCCTTCTACTTGCTCTGGGGTTTTCTTTTTGTTTAGTCTCTGATTCTTTAAGTTGTGAGGTTAGGTAGTCTATTAGAGATTTTTCTTGTTTTATGAGGTAGGCCTGTAGTGCTATGAACTTCCCTCTCAGAACTGCTTTCGCTGCATCCCATAGATTTTGTGTTGTTGTGTGTTCATTTTCATTGTTTTCCAGGAAGTTTTTAATTTCTTCCTTGATCTCCTCGGTAACCCATTCATTGTTTAATAACATGCTATTTAGCCTCCATGTGTTGAAATGTCTTTGCATGTTCTTGTTGCAATTGATTTCTAGTTTCATGCCATTGTGATCTGAGAAGATGCTTGATATGATTTCAATCTTCTTGAACTTGTAGAGATTTAGTTTGTGTCCTATCATGTGGTCTATCTTTGAGAATGTCCCATGTGCACTTGAGAAGAATGGGAATTCTGTAGTTTGGGGGTGTAATTCTCTGTAGATATCTATTAAATCCATTTGATCTAGTGCTTCATTTAGAGTCTCTGTTTCCTTGCTAATTTTTTGCCTAGAGGATCTATCCATTGCTGTCAATGGGATGTTGAAATCCCTGCTATGATTGTATTGTTGTCGATTTCTCCTTGGAAGTCCTCCAGAAGAGTTTTAATATATTTTGGTGCTCCTATATTGGGTGCATATATGTTTATCAAGGTTATATCTTCCTGTTGGATAGATCCTTTCAATATTATGTAGTGGCCTTCTTTGTCTCTAGTTATGGTCTTCATTTTGAAATCTATTTTATCAGCTATGAGAATTGCTACCCCAGGTTTTTTTTGCTTTCCATTTGCTTGGAAAATTTTTTTCCATCCCTTCACTTTCAACCTATGTGAGTCTTGTGTTGTGAGGTGGGTCTCTTGTAAACAACATATAGATGAGTCATGCTTTCTTATCCAATGAACTACTCTGTGTCTTTTTATTGGAGCATTCAATCCATTTACATTTAAGGTGATTATTGATATGTACTTATTTATTGCCATTTTTGTTTAGTGTGGTTCTAGTTTTCTTTCCATTTCTACTGCTAATTACAGCAGTCCTTTTAACATTTCTGGCAGTGCTGGTTTGGTGCTAATGTATTCCCTTAGCCTTTTTTTGTCTGGGAAGCTCTTTATTTGATCTTCTATTTTGAATGATAGCCTTGCTGGATAGAGTAGTCTTGGATTCAGATTCTGTTTTTCATGACCTTAATTACTTCATGCCATTCCCTTCTGGCCTGTAGTGTTTCTTGTGAGAAGTCAGCTGAGAGCCTTATGGGGTTTCCTTTGTAGGTAACCTGTTGCTTCTCTCTTGCTGCTTTTAGGATTCTCTCTTTGTCTTTAATTTGTGGCATTTTAATTACTATGTGTCTTGGTGTGGGCCTTTTTGGTTCTACTTACTTGGGACTCTCTGTGCTTCTTGAACTTGAATGCCTTCTTCCTTCACCAAATTCGGGAAGTTTTCTGTCACTATTTTTTTGAATATATTCTCTATCCCTTGCTCATTTTCTTCTTCTTTGGGGACTCCTATGATGCGAATATTATTACGTTTCCAGTTGTCCCACAGTTCTATTAAGCTGTCTTCCTGTTTTTTAATAATTTTTTCCTTTTGTTTTTCTGATTGGTTGATTTTTTCTACCCTGTCTTCTAATTCACTGATCCGGTCCTCAGCTTCCTCTTCTCTGCTTTTTAAACCTTTCAATGTGTTTTTCATTTCTGATATGTCCTTTTTTATCTCTTCTTGATGGTTTTTAATTTCCAATTGGCTTATTTGCAGTGTCTCTATGTCCTTATTCATGCTGTTCAGCTTCCTCAAGATCATGGCTCTGAATTCTAGCTCTGATAACATGCCTAATTGCTCCACATTGATCTCATCTTCGTTGGAGGTCTCTTGCTCTTTCATTTGGCTTCTGTTTCTGTGTTTCACCATTTTGGCTATCACTGTGGGCTTTGGAGCCTGTCAAGTTCTCCCTGTGGGTGTTGGTGTTCTGCTGTTTGTGGTTTCCTCTCCTGTGTTTAGATGAACGCGGGAGGACCCACGTTAAACACCACTGTCAAGTCTTACTTTCCTGGTTAAAGTTGCTAGCCCAGGAAAGGTACTGTTATCCTCTAGCTTTTTGCCTGGAGGCTAGCAGTCGAGGTAACTTGATGAGTTTTGGGTTGTCAGTTGAATGAAAAACTCCCTCAGGTGCTGGGCACAAGGTGATTTCACGAGGGTGGGGCATCTAGATGCTGGTTGTTAATCAGCTTCAATTAGCACTTCAGTGGCCCACAGGGTGGGGTTGGATCTCCGAGGGAGGGGCTGCTGCCTCTCCCCAGAGCCCTGGGAAGGAGCAATGTGGCCACCGTCCTGCATGGCAGCAACTCAGCAAAAGCTCTGAGCGCCCTCCAAACCCCAAGTGTCCGGACACTGTTCCAGTCCAGTCTGCCCTCCCTTTGCCGGAGCCCAAGGTGAGTGGCTGTGGCTGTTTCAGCCTCTGTCCCGGCTCTGTGCTGTGGAGCCGCCTGGGAGTGTGACCCGAGGGCGCTGCTCCCAGCTAAGGCCGCTGCCCAGCTGCCGACCGTGGGCCCCCAGCCCCCGTCTCGCGCCTTCGCAGTCCTACAGGGATCGAGTCAGTGTCTTTCGTTATGTGGTCCTCGCAAGCTGCTTTCCTGATGCTTTTTCCCGTTGATTTGTCTGTGTTATAGTTGTAATTCCAGTTTGATTCTGGGAGACGGTCTGTGTAGCTTCCGTTCACTCAGCCGCCATTTTTCCTTCTCCTGACTTCTATATGATCTTGTTTAACATTAGGAATTGGTGTTTCCTGATATCATCTTATGTATTTTGAAAACTGCCTCAAGAATTACAATGACTATTATCACTGGTGGTCTTTCTTGTTAAGGAGGTGGGTAAAATAAATCACACCATGTATGTTGTTTGATTCTTTGCTCTATCCTTCCCTTTGTTAGAATGTACAATTCAGGGGGGCAGGCATTTTTGACAATTTAGTCGCTGCTTTATTCCCAGTATCTGGAACACACTATACCAGGCACAGTATTTGCTAACTATGTACCTATAATTAACCCACCAACTAATGATTCACTCTTTTCTTTGATCTATATTTCATGCTGATCAATACAAGTTTGTCTTTACTGTGTTATAGAATTTTAAGCACTAAAGCCATTATTCATGGAGACATACATATGAATACTACTTTTTCAATTTCAAAGACAAATATAAATATAATGGCAAAAAAAGTTCTAATACCCACATAAACACTTAGCCTGTCATAAGTCTACTTTCATAACTCAATAATCATCAACAAAACATTAGGAAATATGCCTTTAAATTCCATAATCCTAACTTAAGAACTAATTTTAAAATTTAGAACTATGTTCCTTATTAATATCGTAAGAAGGGTTGTGATTCTGGGCTTTGTAAAATTACAAAATAAATTTTTGTTTTTCATAGCCCATAAAACCCCAAGTTTTTTTTCTTTTTTGTTATTCTTCACCTGAGAATATTTTTCTATTGATTTTTTTTAGATAGAGTAGAGGGGAAGGTGGGAGAGAGAGATAGAGAAACATTGATGTGAAAGAGACACATCGATAGGTTGCCTCCCGCATGACCCCAGGGATTGAACCTGCAACCCTGGACCAGAATTCAACCAGAGACCCTTCAGTTTGTGGCCCAATGCTCTAACCACTGAGCACTAGCCAGGGCCCAATGTTCTTTTTCAGCGGAAGATTTCACATTTGAAACATGCACAAGAGTTATCACAATATTTTCACATTTATAATTTTATGTGACTTTCAAAATATTTAAGGGTACAAATAGGTATGATTATCCCCATTTTATATATTAAAAAATTAAAAAGAGAAATGTAAGTGCTATTCTAATGTCATGGTAAAGTTCAGATCTAGGAGCAGTGTAGCTTTTTCATAATTATATTTAACAATATATATATAACACAATTTCATAATTCCACTTTTTCAACATGGAATAATAGCTGCCTAATGTTTTGGGAAATGACCTATGTGTTGACATCAATTCTAGTACTCAAATATTTCATTTTCTGATTGTGAATTTCTTGATTTTCATGGCAAGATAAAATGATGACATCCTAAATTTGCTTGTGACCAAATGGTGAAATTTCTGAATTAATTAAATTACATCACTTTGTACCGATTTTCAGAAACTTCAGAATGAGTAGATTAATATGTCAAAATGTAGACAGTTTCTGATTTTTTAATTGATTTTAGAGAAATAAAGGGGAAGAGAGAGAGACATCAAGGTGAGAAATATTAATCGTTTGCCTCCTATACACACCCCGAATCTGAAACCTGGGTATGTATCCTGACTGGAAATCAAACCCACCACCTTTTAATATATGGAATGATGCTCCAACTAACTGAGTCACACTGGTCGGGGAACAGTTTCTGATTTTTAATTGCTCTACAAAGTTCCTTTGCACTGGATCTTGAAAAAAAATAGCACAACATGGATCATATTTTCCCATAGGAAAACTTATGATTGGAGATGCAATTTTTGACTTAGGCATGATAGTGTTATAAAATAAATTATAACACTTAAAAATTATTATACTAATGCAAAATAGTAAAATTTCATTCCAAATATTAAAATGTACAGTTTTTATATTCAGTGGGCATCCAATAAATGTTGAATATGATAAAATGTACCCCCAATTTATGGTCAGGCATTAGTCAGTATATTAAATAGTAACTCTATGTTTCATCACAAATTTTACCTAAAATGAACTGTATCAATAACAAATATTAACATATAATTTTTATGCAGTTACATTTTAATTTTTAAATATCTATTAAAGTACAATTTATGTATATATTATAGTGCAGTCATCTTTTGTGATGTTTGATGAGTTTTGATAAATACATAAACACTACCTTAATTGAGGTATAAAATACTTTAATCAGTCTAAATATTTTGTCTGTTACTTAACCATCCCATTCCCAACTAAACACTGATCTTTATTTTGTCACTATAGAGTCATTTTGTTTGTTCTAAAATTCCATATAAATAAAAAAAGGCAGATGTATTCTTTTGGGTTTGGCATCTTTTCCTTACTAAGATAACATCTATGGTCCCGTTTACACTTCCCGCTATGTTTGCATGTATCAACTCTTTATTCATTTATTTTCCTAAGTATATACAACAATTTGTTTATACATTTACTGTTAACCACTGTTTAGTTGCTTCAGTTTGGGGCTATCATGAATAAACCTGCTGTGTGTATTGTGTGCTAGACTCTGTGTGGATATATGTTTTCATTTCTTAGATATATCTTGGGATGGAATTATGGGATCTTATGAAAAGTGTATGTTAATCTTTGTAAGAAATTGTCAAACTATATGGTGTGCCCACAAAAATGTATGGACACTCTGAATAATTATACATTCCAATGGTTAAATCTGAAAAGAAAGAAACATCAATTGAACTATCAGCTTTAAGTGTGTATACATTTTTGGGGGACACCCTGAATATGAGAATTTCAGTTTCCCTACATTGTTACAAAAATTTGGTATTATCAGTTGAAAATTTTAGGTATAGTGGGGAGCATGCCACAATATTTCAATGTGTTCTTAATTTTTATTTCCCTCAAGACTAATGATGTGCAATAGCTATTTAAGTGCTTGTTGGCAATTTGTATATTGTATTTTGTAAATTGATTGTTCAAATATTTCACCAATTTCAAAATTTAGATTATCTTATGAAATTATAAATGTTCTTTATATGTTCTGGATATCAGTTCTACATCAGATATATAAGTAGATGTGTCCATGTGTGTATGCGCTTGTCTGTGTGTATGTGTATATTTGTTGTTGTTTTTTAGTTTGATACTTGGAGTCCAATATATCATTTTTCTAATTTTTTTTTAATGTTATAGTTATAGCTTTTTGTGTTCTATCTAAACATTGTTTGTGATCTCAAGGTCATAATGGGGTTGTCCTATGTTTTCTTCCAATTTGTTTTATAGTTTTAGCCTTTGTGATTTTGCCTAATATTCAATTTTAAGTTAAACTTTTGTGTACATAATTTTATTTTTGCTTGCCTTCTATTTTCTAGAGTGTTTTTTTTTTACATGTTCCAGCTTCACTTTAAAATGGGTTTTTAAGTTTGAACTGATCAGTATACTCACTTTTTCTATAAATAAATGTATCTGTAGTAGAAAGAAAAACTCTGTGCCTTTCTATTTATCACCGGACTGTCTATTTTATAACTCTCCATATGATAAATGCTTTTCATGCATGAAAATACTAGCGATAAAAACCAACTGATGAACACAATTTTTTTTTTCCAAATCAAAAGCATTGTATAATTAAAGACCCAATCCCCTTCTCACATTCTATCTTTTGAATATATTCATGAGTGAAGATCACTGTGCTTCATATGACTGGATTCAGGCCAAATGAGCATGACAACCAACTAAAAATTTACAAATCATTTGAAAATTATTACTATTCTTCAGATGTTTTTGCAATAAAGAAGCAGTACTTAGAATGCATCCCTTAGGGTACATTGAACTTTATCAGAAAACCATGCATGTAATTTTAAGACATTGGTAGAGATTTTTTTAATAAAATTTAAACTTACTACTGCAGAATGTTGACTACATAGGTAGTGTTAACCACATGGATCCACAGACTTTGATTAGGCCATGAAAAATAAAAAGGCTGATGAAATGCTTGGCAGTATGCCATTTACTGAGAAAGGAAGATTCTGTGTTGCTGAACATCTGCTTAAAGAGAACAAGGCCTTAGTTTAAGGAACACATATTTTTGAAATCACAAACTATGGAATTATTTTTAAAATCTCTCTTCTATGTAGCATTTTGGTGTAATAGCACATTATTTTAAGAATATGACTAAGTTATAATCCTGTGAAACATGGACCATGTTGGAAGTCCTCTATGGTCAATACTAATAAAGTCATTATTAACTTATGAACCACCCTAGCAATGATTTCCCCCTGCTCACCACATCAATATCTTCTGAATATTTGATCTAGTTAAAATTATCAATAACATGTCATAAAATTCTAACCACAAGTATTATGGACGTTGTGCAATGTTCGTATAAAGTAACTATTGTGATATGTATATTGAAAGAAAAAGAGGAATTCTCATTACCTACTCTAATTTTATATGAAGAAAAGATAAAAAGGATCTGTCAATTATCTGTACAATTTGCTATCCATCATATAACAAAATAATCTGTTAAATGTTCACAGGATATACTAATCATATTAATCACTAATTTATCAATTCTTCTGATTTATTTATAACTTAAAGATAGGGCCAAGTATTTTATTTCCTGAATCTAAAGATCTAACATGGTCCTTTGCAAGTTTAGGCTTCTAGAAGATTAAAGCTCTTTCTTGTATATCTCACAGTTAAGCAAACATAAGTATGGATAATTTATATTTTGTAGTAATTTATTTTATTCTGCTCTTATACATACTTTAGCCTATTTTTTCTCTAATATTTTATTGTTCTAATTTGCATAGGAAATAAGGTTTAATTAATTTTCTGCCTTGTCTGTTATTAAATCAAATTTTAATGTTTTACTAATATTTCAACTAGGAAATCTGAAATACTCCCTAGTGTATATGATGAAAAATACATTAAAATAACCATTATTCATCAGAGTTAAACATAAAATTTATAAATAATATAAACTTAAAACCTAATAACATGTTTCATTTATTGAACAATATTACAAAGCCTAGAACTTTGCTAATTGCTTTCATATATTATCTCATTTAATATTTACAAATTTTCCTTAAGATAGGCATTTTTCCCATTTTATAGGTGTTTCAAGTGTTTTAAAATAGTTAAACAAATTTTATAATTTAGGACTTTATTAAAACCTTTTTTGTATACTGTATTACATTGCATTATATTAATTTCACAAACAGAGAATTACATTTGTGCATAACTTTCTTTAAATTTTTTAAAGTACAAAAATGTAAATATTATTTACTTCAAGCAAATAAATATTATATTTATATATGTAAATATATAAATATTTTTAATATATTTGTGTTAAAATTGAGAATTTTTAACAAAAATAAAAACACTAAAATTTTACCCAAAGAAATGTATTAAACTACATGACAATTGTAAATAATAAGACTAGTTGCTTAATACAAAAATGCAAAATGTGTAATCAGTGACAACTGTGAAACTTGTTCCCAATAGTCAAGTGGAAGCATCAGGTCTGACTCCAAAGGATGGATTTATGGTGTGGATTTTACAGACTCTTGACAATTGTTTGCATAGTTAACCAGATTAATTTTTCCAGAGAAACCTAAATAAAAACACAAAAAACAATGCTTAGTCCATCATGAATTAGAAGAGAAAGAAACACATGGGTACCAATCTCTTGCCAAGATAACATCAGATTTCAAGCTGTAGTATTGTCCATATCAGGTTTGTAATATAGTATATTTCAAAATGAACTCATAAAATAGTTGGCTAACCCTAAACACAGAGCAGTGTTGCTGAGAGGCAAACGCTAAAAAATCTTATGTGAAGCATGTTACTTACTTATTTATTTATTTATTTTTCTTTATTAATTTTAGAGAGAAAGGAAGGGAGAAGGAGAGATAGAAACATGGATGAGAGAGAACATTGATTGGCCACCTTCTGCATACCCCCACTGGGGATCGGGCCCACAACCTGGGCATGTGCCCTGACTGGGAATCAAACCAGCGACCTCTTGGTGCATGGGCTGATGCTCAACCCCTGAGCCACACCAGCCTGGCAAACATATCAGTCTCAACTGGCTTCAGACACTTATCATGTGGCCGACATCATTCCACAGCAGTTAGCAAACCTGGCAGAAATGATGTGGAACACAACTCCAGTGATACTTTCACACACTCTCTGGCCAGAAGACTCTACTAACAATAGTGATGAAGACAATTAAAGGTCATGTGTATTTCCATAGATTGAAAGCAAAGACACAAAGACAGTCAAAGATCTAACAGAAAACAAAATCATAGCATACTAAAATTTCTCAGCTAAGTTAAAATTGTAAAAAAAAAAAAATTTACTCAGAGAATAAAATGGTAACAGCAAAACTTTAAAGAAAATAGGCATTTGGTTTTTTTCTGAAAACATTAAAAGTATTTGTTGTCCAATTCCATATACAGCCACCCAGTTTCACCTTTATATTGCCTTAAATTTAATTTATGATCATTAAAATGAATGTCATAGAATAGTTGCTTAAGCAAGTAGATTTCCATATCTTACCACAAGATTCTTCTAGAGAATAGTTCGATTTATGTAACAATTAAATCCCTAAAGATTAACACACTTTTAAAAACTAGTAGAGGAAAAAAAAAAAAAAACTTTTCGTGTTCAGATGGGAAGTTTTGTTCTGTTTTATCCAAAGGTAAACCAAATAAACTTGATATTAACATATTGTGCCTGGATTTCTATTGAAATTGAAGTTGAGATTACTCTTTTTTATAATGATTGATATTTATTTAAAATCCTTTGATTTTTAAAGACTTGCATAACCTTTAACAAGGCACTATTTATTCAGTTTTCTCACAGTTTAATTCCCCCTTTTCATTTGTGTTCTCTCTGTGTTTTTCCAGAGCAATCAGAGACATCATCTTCTATATTTGAGTTCCTGCCTTGATTAGCATAAGTGCCAATATTGTAAATTTGAATAATCCTTATTATCCTGGTTCCTTCACACCAGGCTGTGTACTCTCTGGGTGCTCCTCCCTTATGTCCCCCTGTGTGGCATGCTGCACCCCTCTCTAGGACCTGTGAGTATAATAAATGTCCTTCACTTTCATATTCCTCTCCATAGTGTTACTCTGTGTCTGCACCTGGCCAATCATAAAAGATGACCGATTTTTAAGTGACATAATCATCCCTTGCTTCACAATTGGCTAGGAGGTTGGGGTGATCTATGTCGGAGATGGAAAATCTCACTGAGGTACCAATGGACTGTTCATGGCTCTCTGCTGGCTATCCCGATGGGGCCCATCATCTGGAAGGACCTCTCTCCCGCGGTGCTCCTGTGCAGTGCTCTGTGTTGCCCCTTCCCAGTGCTGCCTAGACACCCGATGCTGAAGTGCAGACGGTGTCCCAACCCTGCCAGAACACCCCAGGATCCCATTTCCTAACTGGGATCCTGGCAAGAAAGGAAAGTTACCCTAGCTTTCCCCAGGAGACAGAGCCTCTGGACAGATAGGCTATACTTTCAGTGCACTAGCTTGGCCTCACGATGTCCCCTCGCTTGGACTAATGAGGGAGGAACCCCTGCCAGTGGTGTCTTGGTGAAGGCACTGCAGAGTCACACGGAGCACTGCGAGTTTGCGGGAAAACAGAGAGGGCAGGTGCGTACCAGCCAGCGGGCTGACCCCGTCCACCACTCAATGTGTCTTTGGGTGACACCCATGAAAGAAAAGTACAACTATTTTCCCACTGGTGTCAGGAGTGTCCTTTCCCTCGGAGAGGCCACCATGGCACACAGAATGTCGATGCTACTGGCTAGCAGCCCCTTCTCTGCTGCAACCTTTGCTGCGGTCCCCTCCATCCCCCAACCCCATGGGTATCTCAGATCCCATCAATGGAGATTTCGAAAAAGGGAAGAGTCACTTTGACCTGCGTCTCTAAGACCCCTGAGGAGGTTTCTCAGCTCATTGAGATTATAAATCTCCTGATCAATGTGCTTGTGCACTTTTAAGTGCTATTACCGATTGATATGCTAAGACTGTCCTTCTTAAAATGAAATTTTCACAAAAAAAATTTTAAAGGCCACTATTGCTCTCCTGGATGTAGACCCAGCCCCTCTGAGGTCGACTGGGACACTCTAAAGAAGAAGTCTGCAGCTCACCACAGCGACCACTGGAAAAACCAGAAAACTGCCTGATGACACTTGGGGAAGGGGGAGGGGACCTAGAGATACAAGCTTAAGAGATTTTGCTTATGAGAAAAAGAAAAGGGTGGGGTGGGGAGAGAAAGGGACTGATTACCCTGTGGTGGGGTATTCCAGGGAGAGGTTACTGCTTAGAGACACCTGTTTCCTTCCTCCGCCCCCTTTTCCTCTTGGCAACCTGTAAAACAACTGAAAATCACTGTTTCTGGTGGCTAAAAGCCCCACCCCCCAAGAAAAACAAAAGGGAGGGGGGACTTTAAACCTCATGTACTGAGAAAATGCCAGATCTAGCAAATAAAAGCCTTGCCCTAGATTGCTTACTGGTTAAAAAAACAAACCCCTATATACAAAGAGAGAAGCAAAGGTAATTAAATAAATTATATGTAATTATATATAATAAATATATGAAAGATAAATTGTGTATATGCATTTATAATGTATAACTAATTCAAAACAAAGTTGCCTATTTTGATGCAATTGGAAATAAAATGTTTGTATACTAAAGGTATATGCTAAAAGAGTTTATAAAACAAAATATAAAAAGGAAACTGGCAGTGTTCTGTAAAACATAGGTTCTAAGTTAATCTTTACATATACTAAAATTTATCAATTAGCAAACCCCATGGACTTCATCAATATTGTGTCTCAAGTTATAATTATACCTATGAATGCCACTAAATTTAAACATTGTACCCCTTATAATCTTAAAAAAGAAACTAAATATGAAGTAGAGAAAAAAATAAGTATGCCTCATATTAACTGTAGCCTTGTCTAAGTGTCCCTTAGTCACACCAGGACTTCTGATGCACAAAACTCCCCCTGTTGGCCTCTTGCTATATGCCAACTAATGACTGGCTCCCTACTACGCTTCCCAGGAAACAGAGTCTCCCAGACCTGAAGCCGTGACCCTTCATGCCCAGCTTCTCATTCTGCTCTGTGTCATGGAAACAACACCCCCACAAGCTGGGCTCTGATCCAGAGGCCTTTCTAAGACAGAATGGAGCCAAACCTGGGCCGTTTAGTATATCCACCTGCAGGAGGAGGTGGCTTTCCATGTCCTCAGTCCCTTGCCAGATACCAGGATACTGGAATGAGTCACCTCTCCCCAGACCCCAGGACTATCTGGGGATGAACTGAATGAACAGCTGTGGGACTATACAGATGGCACTAGTAACTATCACAGGTGATTGCAGCTCAGGGAATGTTGCTGCATTTCATCCCTTAGCCCGGATGTCCCTAATAAAGGGCAGGACCTAAGAAACAATATACTTGGCCGAACTTCAGACAGTAACCTTAGCAATGGATTCTTTGGGCAACACTAGCCCCATTGGTCTATTATAAACCATTTATTATAAACCATTGGTCTGTTGCCTAAAGATTGTCCCCTTCAGGGTGGGAAGAAATTTTGGGAATCTTCGGCCTCACAGATACCCAAAATATAAATCAAAATCACAAATGTCTCTAGATACACTAAGACCACAATATAAGGGCATGCTTTATAATGCCTTACACAAGGACAGATACAGGCCAGACTACCCGGAATAGGCAGACAGGTAAAGACTTTTCACAGCATATCCACAATCTTTCAACAGATTTCCATAAAATCAGATGCCTTGCCTGCTCTCTTGCCAATGGCCCACTAAGTGAGACACCTGGGGGAAGACGGAGTTCCATGCCCCCTCGTATGCCTAATAGGACTCTTCCTTGTCACTTTTAACCAAGTTTGCCTTTGGTAGCTAAATCAAGCTGCCCCACTGACCTTGCACATTGCCACAGCCCAGGTAATGAGCATTATACATCCCAGTTAGTACTGTCACTGATGTTGAGGCATCATAGGATGGTTGTATCACAGATTTTTCAAACTATTCTCTTGATACTTCAACATCCCCACAAACAGGCTGTGAACACCTTGCCCAGGTGACCAGGTGCGTGAGTGTGAGAAGGCTGGCCTCTGTCATAAATTCCTCTTTTTGCCATCTCCTGACTGTGACCTAGTGACATTCAAATGCACCAGTAAAGTCCCCTCATGACTTTTGCTTGTATACTCCCAATAAAGGACTCGCCCACAAGTCATCTCTCTCTCACTCTGGCTCTCTCATTCTCTCCTTCTCCACCTGCTTGGCTGAGTTGCTCAGCGGGAGCTGTCCGGGGTAGGCGCTGCGAGGCATGCTGTGCACAATGAATCTCTGCCCTGCTGTATGCCTCTCCATGATGGTAGGCTGTGTCCTGTGTCTGCAACACACCAATCACAAAAGAACAAAAGAACATAACCTAATTATTCTTTACATCACAGTACTCCATCACTTATACTTTTATCCCTTCCCCACAGAGTCCATCATACTTGACTTATACGTGAACAATTTTACCTCCAAAAAAAAAAATGATAGTAGCTTTGTGTGATGTATAAAAAGACTTATTCTTTTTCTTTTCTGTGATTAGCACCCAGCAAATGCTGGGGGCAATATTATATTCTTAAAACTTTCCCTTAGATTAAAGATGCCTGCATGGAATGCCTTTTTATATCCACTTCTCTTGAAACTGTATTAAAATTTTAGTAAAGGAGTTTAAACTGCAAGAAATTTTTTCAATAATTAAGAAATAAAGAAAACATCAACTCCATTTTAGGAGTGGATAGCAGATAAAAACATGTACAGTTTTGCAGACCTATCCTAACTGAAATTTCAGCCAGAGGCAAACTGATTGTACCTCAGTACTCCAGAAAGTCACAGGAAATAGTTTCTTTCATTAAAGGCAAATACAGAGCTGAAAATATAGGCTTGAAATACCTGCATCTTCTGGTACTCAGGGTAAGTCCCAACTCTTGCTCCTACACAACATTGTAGATTTCATTTACTGGGAGGCCGAAACTGTGAGAGTGGACTCCAAGTCTCAGGCTTGCTGGGAGTGAAAGGAGTTAAAATTGTGCAATGACGTGAAAGGCTGTGTCCTGAACAGTGAGCCTTCTGGCAGTTTTCACCTTAAACTCTGCCAGTGTGACCATGAGACTTAATCAGTCAGAATTCAGAGAAACTATTCATTCAGTCTATGCAACAATTCAGTTCATTTTTTTTTTCAGATCCACTACCCATGTGTTGGACACCTCCTCTCTCCTGGAGGCTCACTTATAATGATTGCATTAAAAGGTTGAATGTTTTCTGGTTTAGGTTCAGTTGGTCCCATTAGCATTTTAGGTAGCAGTACAGAGGGAGAAAAGAGAGGGAGGTTGAGGTTCCTATTTTCTCAGCTTTGTCCCTGGAGAATTACTCCTGTATGCTGCCTCTTTCTGAGGGTGTTTTGCTACCACTCACTTCCCTCCTTTCTTTGTTCAAGGATGGTAACAGTGCCTGTTGGTAAGCTCCAACCTAATGCAGCAACCTTTGTGTAGTACCACTACACACAGCTTTAAACATACCCTTTGTAACAAACCTCACTAAATAACATGTTTCAAATGTGTAATACATTTTCTGATCCTTTTTACTGATAAAGAATCATTCCTCTCTCCCAAGAGGTAATTGAACTGAACAAATAGTTAAATTATTTTTCTTATTTTATTAAATATGAAGAGTATTTAAAGCTCTACTTTGTCTCTAAGATCATCCGTAGGCGTTTATCACTGCTTTTGATATTTGGTATTTGGCAATTTTCTAAAAATCTGAAATTTTAATTTTCACATCTTCCTCTTTCCAAGAGAGCTATGACTGTCTTGTGAAAACAAATATATAAACAGAAACAGACAGTGCACTGGTCTGTATTGACAGTCTTTCACTGGGGTCAAAGAAAGCAACAATATTAATTTTGGGGGAATTTCATAGAGGGTTTTATTTCCCCTTTGTATGATCAGTGTATATAAATACTCCATGGATATTTAAACACAAGAGATAAGTTCCTTTGAAGCATGTTAGCATCTTAGAGAGAGATAAACAAACAAACAAAATCCATGCAGATAAAGAGTGAATAGACAACAAAAGAAGACCATGAGATAAATGCAAAGGTATGCACAGATGTGGGGTGTGTGTGTGTGTGTGTGTGAGAGAGAGAGAGAGAGAGAGATAGAGAGAGAGAGACAGAGACAGAGACAGAGACAGAGACAGAGAGAGAGAGGAAACTGAGGTTAATTGCTTATGGTGTCAAACATCTTAAATTTAAATTCAAATCTTGACTCTGATACTTATTAGTGGTGCTAACCATTTTACTGTTTTAGGTTTTACTTTGTAAGGAGATTAAATAAATATATTAACTATTTCGTATCACAGAATTACTGTAACAAAATCTAATAAAAATGCTTAGAACAAAGCCTAGCACTGAATATAAACTAAACATAAGTTTTTTAATACTATATTTTACTCTGATATTTTATGGTCATGCATTTCTTAGATATTTGATCTATCAAGGACTAAGTGTAATATTTGTATTTTGTACTAATTTTGAAATTTGATATTTAATAATTCTATGAGCTTCCTAGGACTGCTATAATGATGTACCATGTACAACCGATGCACAGGAAATTATCCTCTCACAGCTCAGAGGACAGAAGTGCTCACCGCGTCTCTAGGGACTGACCCCTCCTCACTCTCCCAGCTTTTGGCAGTCCAAGTCCTTGATATATGAGACCAGAACTCTTATCTCTGTCCCATTTCACAATACTGTTTTCTTTCTGCATGTCTTGTGTCTGTGTTTCCTCTCCTCCTATAAGGACACCAGGAAATATCAGAGCTTTGCTTATATCTTTAGCAAAGAGTCTATTTTCCAGTGAGGTCACACTTACAGTTATTGGGGGTTAGGACTTCACCATGTGTTTTGGAGGACAAATTTAACCCATAAAATAATGTTATTTTTTAAAAAAATTATTTATTAATTTGTTTTGTTACAGATGTTTCTCATTTTTCCCCCATTGACACCCTCCTCCTTTTCCCCACCGCCCCATCCCAATGTCTATGTTCATTGGTCATGCATACATGCATGTAAGTTCTGTGGATTATCTCTTCCCCATGAATGCCCCCTCCTCTGAGGCTTGTCAGTCTGTACCCCACCTCTATGTCTCTGGGTTAATTTTGTTCAGCAATTTGTTTAGTTTATTATGTTCCACAAATAAGTGAGATCATGTGATATTTGTCTTTCTCTGCCTGGCTTGTTTTGCTTAGCATAACACTCTCCAGGTCCTTCCACACCATCTCAAAGGATAAGAGCTCTCTTTTTTAAGATGCATAGTACTCCATTGTGTACATGTACCACAGCTTTTTTATCCACTCATCTACTGATGGACACTTGAATTGTTTCCAGATCTTAGCTACTATAAATAGTGCTGCTATGAACATAGGTGTACATAAGAGTGGCAAAAGTGGTCATCCCTCCTAGGTTGCACAGGCCTCTCTGGTGCCCTGCACCCTGCAGGTTCCGTGGGCGGGCAGCTGGATCGCACCAGTCTCTCTAGGGCTTGGGCTTCCCACTGCTCTTGTGAGCTGCTGGACCGCACAGGCCTCTGTGGAGCTCCAGGTCCTGCTGCTGGAGGCTGGGGCGTGCTGCTGCCCCGTGGGGCTGAACTCCTGCTCAGCTTTTGCTGTAGATTTTGGGGATGGGTCTCAGCTGCTGGTCTGTGCTTCTGTTGCCTGGGGATGGATGTCTGCTCCCCAGCCTCTCTTGCTGGGGGTATATCTCCACTCTGATCGGGTTGCTACTGTGGGGGATGGTGCTGGGCTTCAGGCTGTCTGTGGTTTCTGTGACCAGCACCTTGGGAGCTCCACTACTGTGCACTGGTCTGTGCTGACACAGTGTCCACTGGTCAGATGGTGCCAGGTGTGCTGGTGGGCTCAGATTGCTGGGCCCTAGCCGCTCCCACTGCCTCCTCTCAGGGAAGACCCGGGATCTTCCAAAATGGTGGTACCTCCTCGTGGTGCAGGGAGAAGAGCCTTGAAGGGCCACTTACCGGGGTAGCTGGCTGCTCTTGTCCACAGCACAGTAACTTTCTGCTCCATGGCTCTGCACTGCTCGGGTTTGGTCATCCACCTTCACGTCCACTCACACTCTCTCACACATTCGCACACTCTCTCACACACTCACCCTCCCTCCAGTCCTTCCCACCGCTATCTCAAGTTCCCTTCAGCATTTCTTGCAGTGCTGGTTTGGTGGTGGTAAATTTCTTTAGCTTCTTTTTTTTTTATCTGTGAAGCTCTTTATTTCTCCTTCAATTTTGAATGATAGCCTTGCTGGATAGAGTAGTCTTGGATTCAGAACCTTGCCTTGCATTACTTTGTACACTTCATGCCACACCCTTCTGGCCTCCATCATTTTTATTGAGAAATCAATTGACAGTCTAATGGGAGCTCCCTTGTAGGTTACTCTCTGTCTCTCTGTTGCTTTCTTTAAGATTCTTTCTTTGTCTTTAATGTTTGCCATTTTTATTATGATGTGTCTAGCTGTGGGTCTTCAGGGGTTCATCTTGCTTGGGACTCTCTGTGTTTCCTGGACTTGTGTGCCTTTTTCCTTCACCAGTTTAGGGAAGTTTTCTGTCATTATTTCTTAAAACAGGTTCTCTATTTTTTTCTCTGATTCTTCTCCTTCTGGTATCCCCATAATGCAAATGTTGTTATGTTTTGTATTGTCCCACAGCTCCTTTAAATTTTCCTCCTGCTTTTTTAATTTGTTTTCTATTTGCTGCTTTATTTGAGTGTTTTTCTCTACCTTGTCTTCAAAGTCACTGATTTGGTGTTCAGCTTCTTCTAATCTACTATTAAACCCTTCTAAGGTATTTTTCATAACATCTATGTCATTCTTTATTTCCTCTTGATTTTTATGTATAGCTTCTGCCTCTTTTTTTTTAAGCTGAAGTAGTTCCCAGTGAGCTCTTCATAATTCTTATTAAGTTGCTTGTAGTTCTCACCAAATTGTTTGAGCAGCCTTAAAACCATTGCTTTGAATGCTTTATCTGACAAGTTCCTTTTCTGGTGATTCCTCTTTTTTTTTCCCCTTTGGGTGTTGTTTCTTTGTCTGACCATTTTAGCCATCTGGTAGCTCTATACCTACTGAGGTGATGTTTGGATGTGTATGCAGCTCATTGTATATCAAATAAGGCTACTGTGCCTCCCAGACTGTTTTTTGTTGTGTGTCACCTCTTACCTGCTGTGGATCCTGGGTGATTGAATACTGGGGACCGGTATTGGTGTGTCCTGGTAGGTGCTGCTGCTGGATCACATGGGCCCCTCTGGAGCTGTGTTTTTAGGTGGTTGCTGATGCCACCTGTAGCTGTATAGTTCAGGCCCTGTTGGAGCTGCATTCCTTGTCCATACCGTGGGCAGCTAGATCACACAGTCCCTTTGGAGATTCAACTCTACATCTATCTTGTGGGTATCTGGGTCGCACAGGCCTCTCTGGTGCCCAAGCACTCCGCAGGTACTGTGGGTAACTGGATCACACAGTCCCTTTGGAGACCTGGCTCTATGCCTATCTTGTGGGCTGCTGGGTTGCACAGGCCTCTCTGGTGCCCCCACACCCTGCAGGTCAGTCGGGCAGCTGGATCGCACCGGTCGCTCTCGGACTCCAGCTTCCCACCACTCTTGTGGGCTGCTGTGATGCACAGGGCCCTATGGAGCCCCAGGTCCCACAGCTGGTGGCTGGGGAGTGCTGCCACCCCATGGGGCTGAACTCCTGCTCAGCCTTTGTTTTAGTTTTTGGGGATGGGTCTCAGCTGCCGGTCTGTGCTTTTGTTGCCTGGGGATGGATGTCTGTTCCCCAGCCTCTGTTGCTGGGGGTATATGTTGACTCTGATCAGGCTGCTACTGTGGGGGATGGTGCTGGGCTCCTGGCTGTCTGTGACTTCCGCCACTGGCACCTTGGGAGCTCCACTACTGTGCACTGGTCTGTGTTGACACAGGATGTCCACTGGACTGATGGTCCCAGGTGTGCTGGTGGGCTCAGGTTGCTGGGCCCTAGCCGCTTCCACCGTCTCCTCCCAGGGAAGACCTGGGATCTTCCAAAATGGTGGGACCTCCCTGCAGCGCAGGGAGAAGTGCCCTGAAGGGCTGCTTACTGAGGTAGCTGGCTCCTCTCATCCACAGCACAGGGACCTTTTGCTCTGTGTCTCTGCACTGCAGGAGTTTGGTCGTCCACCTTCATGTCCACTCACACTCTCTCACACACTAGCTCACTCTCTCACACACTCACCCTCCCTCTCTCTGGTCCTGCCCGCAGCCATCTTTCCTGACATTCCTGATGTTATTTTTTTGTTTCTAACACATTTTAACCCTATATTTTGATGCTCTTAATTGGGGTAAATTAAGCTTCTCAAGGTTCTTATCTACATATAATATGACTAAGTTTTAACTATGAATTGATGCTCACATTTCATACACAGGCTGATCACCTGCTAGAAAATTTATACAGATGTCCAAAATACACAAGATAACCTGAATCATCTTATATATCAGAAGGTAAGAAAGTGCTAAAAAAAACAAACTAAAAATACCCTAAATGATGAAAACTTCAAAGGGACAGAGCAGTCAATGTAAAAAGCTGAAAATGACCAAACCTAAAACAGTTTCAGTAAAAAAAAAAAGTATTGAATCATAATGCAAAATATAAAATTAATATCTACCGGAAAGGTGCCTACTGATATAAATAAATAATTGAGTAAATAAATAAATAAGAAAAAAACATGTCTCTTTTAGAGATTAACTGATAAAATCTGAATAAAGGATTAATTTCAGCTAATAATAACATTTTGATAGCACTTTATTAGTTCTGACAATGCGAAAAATATACTAAGGCAAAATGTTAATAACAGAAAACTTGCTGTGGGGTGCATAAAAATTCGATGAATTATCTTGACAATCATTCTGTAATCTAATTATAAAAAACCTAAAATGAAACCACTCTAAAAATATCTGAATATTAGCATGGCTAGTGTGGCTCAGTGCATCAACCCATGTACCAAGAGGTCACTGGTTTGATTCCTAGTCAGGGTACATGCCCAGGTGTGGGCCTGATCCCCAGTAGCGGGTATGCAGGAGGTGGCCAATCGATGTTCTCTCTCATCGGTGTCTCTATCTCTCTCTCCCTCTCCCTTCCTCTCTCTCTAAAAGCAATAAAGAAAAAAAATTAAAAATATATATGAATATTAAAATAAATCAAGTTATAAGTAATAAGGGGTTAACATCCAAAAATTTTTAAGAGCTTATAAAACTGAACACCAAAAAATCTGATTAAAAATGGGCAGCCACATGGGGAAGGCCTGGGATGGGGGTGTGTGGAGGGGGAACAATGGATGAGACCTGTAATACTGCCAACAATAAAAAAGAAAAGAAAAATGAGCAAAGGGCCTGAATACAAGACCATTAAACACATGGAAAGATCCTCAACATCACTAGTCAGCGTGATGCAGATTAAAACCACAATGAGATGTCACCTCACTCCTTTTAGAATGGCTACCAACAATAAATCGACAAACAGGTGTTGGCAAGGATGTTGAATAAAGGGAACCCTGGTGCACTGATGGTGGGTACGCAGATTGGTACAGTCACTGTGGAATGCAGTATAGAGTTATCGTAAAATCTTGAAAATGGAACTGCCTTATGACGCAGTGATTCCACTTCTGGGAATTTACCCTAAGAAACCTGAAACACCAATTCAAGAGAATATCTGCACCTCTACGTTCATTGCAGCATTATTTACAATAGCCAAAATTTGGAAGTAGCCAAGTGTCCAACAGTGGACCAGTGGATTAAAAGGCTGTGGTACATTTAAGCAATGGAATACCACTCAGTCATGAAAAAGGGAAATCTTTCCCTTTGTGACAGCACAGATGGACCTGGAGAGCATTATGCTAAGTGAAATAAGCCAGTCAGAGGAAGACAAGTACCATATAATTTTACTTATATGTGGAATCTAATGAACAAAATGAACTTATTACTGGAAAGTCTCAGACCGAACACTGGAGGAAGCGAACATGTTCTTTTATTCACACATGTGGACCTAGAGGAGGCAGTCTCCAAATTCTGGGCTCCAAGTTGTAGGGTGCACCTAGCTTGATAGCAGGCTGGGTGGAGATTCTTTAGATGCAAGAGCAGTAAGCAGCTTACAGAAGTAGGAAGCGGGAAATTCTGGTTATCTCTATGAAGCAAAAGGGTCTGTTTATCTCTTGGGTGCTTGTTTTTTCTAAAATAGGGACTTACTTTCTCTATCAAACTAACATGCAAAATAGTGAGAGACTCACAAACAGAGAGCAGGCTGACAGCTGTTGGGAGCTGCTAGTGAGAAGCCATTGAGCAAAAAAGAAAAAAAAAACCTCATGGACAAGGACAGCAGTGTAGTGATTGTGGTGGGCAGAGGGAGTAGAGGGAGGTTTTGGAGGAGGAAAGGGGGATAAATAGTGATGGATAGATACTTGACTTGGGAAGTGAATACACAATGCAGTGTACAGATGATGTGTTGTAGAATTGTACACCTGAAATCTGTATAGTTTTGTTGACCAGTGTCAACCCAATAAATTCAATAAAAAGCAAAAAAGTGTTACAAGTTATAGAAGATTATTTTTAACTAGGAGACATGAGTATTAACTAGTGACTACAGAGAAATAAAAAAGGATACATTTAAAATGGCCGCCTTTTAAATATATTTTGCCTACTAAAACTTTTGGCATAGTTGCTGCTTATGTAAAGATGTTACTAAATAATTCTAAGGAAATATATATTCAATATTAATAGCTGAATACAGTATTAGAAAGCTAGTTTCCATATCTTCTTTCTTGTTTTACTTCTTGTTGTTTTTTATTACTCTTTCAATTATAAATTAATTTTAAACTTTAACAAGAAATAAGTGTTGTGATTATCTTTCAGAATTCCATGAGAAAGACTGCAGTCAGAAATATGCTTAAATTTTACTTATATTTCTATTCCACAGAAAACACAGGGCAGAAAAGATGGTTCCTAATCAGTCTCTCTTTTCTCATTTTATTCTGTTTTCCTCTTTCTATGCTTCTGTGAGAAGAAGTCTAAGATTGAATTCAATTAGAGTGCAAACAGGTCCATATTCTAACAAGTTTTAACATAAGCATTATAAGTTGTGGTACTTATTTTTGAATTTTTTTTTGTTAAAGCAACTAAGCTGCAATTTTGAGGCACTCTTCTATGAATGAACTATCTCAACACCACAATGCTTTCTGTTAATAGTATAAATAAGCCAGAGGGAAAGAAAATGGTAGAGAAGCAAAATCATTTGTCAAAAAATGTTTTAAAAAATGAATACCAGCCAAAATTAGATGGCTGCACAGCTCTTTCAATTATAAAATTAGGTCAAAAGGAAGAAAATGAATGTTCCTTGTACTTCTTTTTTAAATAAAACCTATGCAAAATTTACACTCACCCTAAACTATAACAGCTGGGAGAAACAGTTCTTGCTGTCAACCTTTACAACTAATGAGTTCATTGAGGTCTTTCTGTGCATTTGCAATTCCTTTTTAATTCTAATGTAACATCCCTTTTTCTCTTATTTTCTATGATTTTCACTTTGTAAAAATTTTATTTTAGGGCATTTGAAGAAGAGCAAGGAAAGGCCTTGATAATGACCCCAGTGTAAGAGGATTCAATAGTCTAATTTGGAACAGACGAATGCATCAGTCATTTGTAACATTTGTTTTATCATTTGCCAGGACACATTTCAACTCACTTTAAAACAGTGGTCAACACATAAGTAACTGAGTGGTGCTCCAGAGGTGGAAATCCAGTGAGCAGTCTACTGGCATGTTTGTGGTTTAACTTTTAAACAACCACATGAGAGGGCAGGGAGCATACAATCATCGTGAAAGACAGTGAAAAACACTACTGTGTTGCCCAAAGATTGTTTTTGTCTGTCTACCTTTCTGAAACAATGTTAATCAAATCAGAGGTGCTTCCATGCACAATGATGCATTATTTTATATATGATATCAAGGAATAATTTATATATTAAGTTTCATAATTAACGTAAACAATATGTCTTGCATATATAAAGTCACATGGTAGACACATTTTTGTGTGATAGTTACAAAAGTATAATAATAATTACTTAAATGTATATTTATACTGCTCAGTTTCATCAGTGATTGCTTTTAAATCAGTTAGCTTTAATCTAGCATTACAAGATCCTAATATTGTTTGAATTTTAAAATATGAGACCCTAGCATCAATCAATCCTGTCATGGACTGGTCATCATGGTGGATAAAATTCATGAGTGATTTGTATATATACTGTTATTACAACAAAGAAAATGCCCTCTAACAAGGTTGCTAATAATTTTGACTAATTATGAAGTTTTGTAAAAGTTAGATTTTAGATTAACATTCAGCAGTTAAAGCTGAGTTAGTGACCAATGTGCTGTTGCAGCATGCCCTCTATGTAGCCTATTATGTTGCCTGTGACTATGAGGTTGGCCGTACTTTACAGGGACAAGGGTTTGTATGTTGTCTGCATATTTCATAGGAAGCTTGTGCAATTGTATTCCTGGGATTAATTTATGCAATAGGATCCTGGAGCAATGAGGGAAGCTACTGCTAGAACTTTTAGGGCTTTGAAATATATTAATTTTATGGGCAAATTTAAAGTAAATATTTTGGCCAGGCCTGTGTGATTCAGTGGCTGAGTGAAGACACCCATGCACCAAGAGGTCACAGGTTGATTCCTGGTCAGGGCACATGTCCAGGTTGTGGACCTGATACCCAATTGGTGGGGGGGGGGGCATGTTCTCTCGCATTGATGTTTCTATCTCTCTCCCTCTCTCTCTAAAATCAATAAAAAAGAAGTTTTGAAGTGAATGTTTTTAAGAATAGGTAACAGAGGCCATTTTACAGCAGAAGTACAAAATGCATCCTCAGTTTCTGGCTGTCAACAGGCTGCGTTCAACCCCGCATGTGTGTCTTGGCCTCTGTGTTCCTCTGCAGAAGCTGCAGAAACACCTCTGCTGTGTGCTCCCAACTCTGCTTTCCCTGCTGTGCCAATCCATCCTCTGGCCAACCTGTCAGCCAAGGCTCTTACAGGCCAGCAGGCCAGGGTTTGCATACTGAGAGTGCACGCACTGTCCTACAGGGATGTACCAATATCCTAAACAGTCCACACTGCTTTTTGCTATTTTCTAATCTATAAATTTTGATTTACCATGTTTAACTCATGTGATTGCCATGGAGACTAAATGCAGTTATGTAAGGTTCTTGCCATTGTGCCTTTTCTACAGTTGAGGAGCAGCTACAGCAATTATTAGGGATAAAAAATTTTTAAGATGTTGATGTTATAAATATATTATAATATGTTCATTTTGTTATAATATAATAATTCTATGTGATTACCTTCAGAAGGCAATAATAATAATCTCATATCACTATCTATGTATTTCAAAATATTACCAAATTATTACTCTAAATTTTTTCTTTTATTTTACTTTCTTAAAATCAGTTATTTGCTAAAATGTATAAAATTCATTTCTTCAAAAGATATCTTGTTTTTTTTTTTCACTCCTATTTCTAATTAGTAGCTTTAGTATAGTGATATTTTCTGCTTATTTCTCTTTCTCATTAGCAAGCGGTTTATGGGAAGTATAAACTGTTTTCTGATCTTACAGATGAAGTTGGATTTTGGTCCAGATTGTAACCATAGTAAGTTTAAAAAAAAAACCCTATCAACTTATAAATGGATTTAATTAAACAATATATTTCCAGCTGTTGGCTTTTATAAAAGGCATTTCATAGATTCAGTTTTTTTTTTCTTAAATCATTATATAAAGTGGAAAAATCAAAATGTTTTATGTAGTTGTCTCATTTTTTTGTGTGTCTTTATCATTTGGTTTATGCTTTTAGTTTGAGATAAGTCCAAGATGCATTAAAATAGTCATTTAAAAACAAACTTTAAGATCTGAACATCCTTCCCCACCTGCCCCAAAGTTCTCAGATTTGCACTGAGATTGTTAATCAACAAAATAATACAATATTATTTAAATATACTTTTAGCTTATTACAAATTACACCCATTACAAATGGGTGAAATTATAGACAAACTAATGTGGCAGCATCCCCTTATCCAACACTCTTAATAAAGTGTGAAGAGAAACAGCTTGTAAGCCTAAGTAATATGACAGTCATTCCCAAACATGCCAACCCATGGTGGTTTTTCACAGTTGTTTTCAGTAGTTATCCTTCTGTGGAATTTACTTGCAAACAGGTTCTCATATACAAATGAAGCTAAAATAAAAATAATCATCATAGTTTTTCTCTCTCTCAGCATATGTTAGAGTTGAGTGGCAAAGGCATTATTCCAAATGATAAATTAAACTCTTTTTTTCCTTTCCAAATTTTGGGTATCACTCACTCACAGCATATCTGTGGATAAATATTCTGTTTACTAAATTATTTTATTTTTCCCATTTGGCTAATATATGAAATAATTGCTTATTATTTAAACTTATCCTCATACACCACTAGTTATTTTATTGCTTTTTAAAATATAACTTTTATATTTTTTCAATATAATTGGTTTAGTTATAAACTCTATCTTTCAAAATGCTTATAATATTCAGTAAAGTCTAAAGTTACTCCATTTTATTAAGATGAAATATGTCATTTGGTAAGCCAAAATCAGAATTCATAATACAGTGCCAATCCCCTAAAATTTTAAACTTAAGGTAGGTAGTTTCAGAGATTTTATCTCATTCATTGACACCCTAGGTAACACACTTACTAGTGAGGCAATAGAGGCAGGTTAGGCAGTGAGGGATGGGACCATGGGAAGGGAAAGCTGAGACATGGGGAAGTTTGAGATGACTTGGGACGTAGCACACAGGCAGGCAACCCAGTACACAGCATACAGCATATCTGAAGGTTTATGCGGACTCTACAGATCTCAAAACCAAACTAAGATCACCATGGGAGATTGTGCCTTCAAGGCCAGAAACTCCCAGCCCCCGTTTATGGAAATGCAAATTAGAAGCTCCTGGAAGGAGCACAGGTCAATTGCACAACAACCAAGGGGAAGACTGGTTTCAAGCAAGGCTGCAGGATTGCTGAATGAGTTCTGTGAAACTACAGACTGTGTTCTTATTGCAAAATGCAGGTCACCTTAAACAGATTATAGAAAGCCAAAATTGTACATAGAACAGAAACCAAAAGCAAGCATAGGGATGCTTCAAGGGCATTTCCCCTCCTCCTTACCAATAGTCTGAAAGAAGTTGAAACTATCAAAAAAGGAAAGCCACTAAAGCCCCTAGAGATAACCTAGAGCTGAACCCAATCAGGTGGGAATTACAAGCTTTAAAATATATGGATGCACCAAAGCATAATTCCTAAAAGGACCAATCAGAGGCTAGCAAGACATATATTTACCCCTTGTCGATTGAGCCCCCTGTCAACCCACAGGGGTTCCCTCCCCACTGCATGGAGTCTGTCTATCTTTCAAATAAATTTTCCTATGGCTTACTCTTGGTTCATAAACTCATTCTTTGATTTCAAGAGACAATGGACCCAATCTCCTCCACTTGGTGTCACTAGGTCTGTGGTATCAGATAGGGTTCGGTTCTCACCTTCACTATACTTCAGTTTGCACTTTGGTGAAATGAGTGCACCTCACAGTATTATTATAAAATTAGAAGGGGTTAATATACACAAAACATTTAGAACAGTGCACAGAAAATAATAAGGTCAAGAATATTAGGATATTTATAACATATAGAGAGAGTGTAATGACTACTAATAAAAGAAACACACCTGTGGTACCACACAGCTTAAGAAATAAATCATAATCAATATCCTAGAACACTCCCAAATTTTTGTACAAATTCTACCTTCTCTCTTTCTTCTAAGAGCTAGTAACTACTCTGTATACTGTGTTTACCATTTGTGTGCTTTTCTTTGTACTTTTACCATATAAATGCATATCCATCACCTGGTATATGTCAATAATTTATTGCTTAATTGATCACGTTTGAAATTTCACTCATGGATTTATAGTGAATGTGCAAGGGAAACACAGCTGGTTTGGGAAAGCTCTATGCTTATCTCCAGAAGCCCATGGAAGTTTGACTTTGACTTTTGGCTCTCAACCTTCCTAATGCCGTGACACTTTAATACAGTTTTTGTTGTTTTGACCCCCAATTATAAAATTATCTTTGTTGCTATTTCATAACTGTAATTTTGCTACTGTTATGTCTTAGGCAACCCCTGTGAAAGGGTTGTTTGACCCCCCAAACGGGTCATGACCCAGAGGTTGAAAACCGCTGGACTAGTGCTTTGTAATAGCCTACTTAAAATGTAAAACTCTCTTGGCAGTAGTCAAGTCTCATTTGTTTATTGATGACTATGTAAGTATTTGTGCTCTAAAGATACAGAAAAAATAAGACATTATATGTAAATGTGAGGGGTCTAAACATACAAGAATTTTATTTTCTACCAGAAATTTTATTTTAAATATAAGACTCTAATAGATTTAGAGTAAGGAATGCAGCATGTTTAGAAAGCTGGAGTAACTATAGTAATTTCAGACAAAATAGGGAGTAAGCCCAGCCAGTGTGGCTCAGTGGCTGAGCATCAACCCATGCACCAAGAGGTCCCAAGTTCGATTTCCAGCTAGAGGGCATTGAGGAGTTGGCCAATCAACGTTCTCTCTGATCCATGTTCTTCTCTCTCTCTCCCTTCTTCTCTCTAAAATGAATAAAGAAAAAAATAATTAAAAAGAATGTGACTTGAATATGTTAATAGAATGGGATGTAATACTTAAAATTATACACAATTTCTCCAAAATTTAACAACTTGAAAACTCAAGTATGCTTATCGCTTCTGGCGATATGCATAGAGCTTTCCCAAACAGCTGTGCTTCCCTTGCACATTCACTATGAATCCATGAGTGAAATTTCAAAGGTGATCAATTAAGCAATAAATTACTGACATATACCACGTGATGGATAGCATTTATATGGTAAAAGTACAAAGAAAAGCACACAAATGGTAATATTGACATTACAACTGCATCCTAATATATTCGTCTACTTAAGACATTTACATCCAAACCACTAGCTGACTTTGTCAAAAAACAACAACAAACATCACTTTTCATGATCTCCTGGCTAGATTCTGCAGTTGTATTACATTTATAAGGCAAAGTTAAAGTTATATAGGTAATTCATAGATGTACTTTTATTGCTATACTTAGGAAGGAGGCATTTGAGATAATTACTTTTTTAACCTTGTTTCTTTCTTCAGGCTAATTTTATTGAATATTGCAATCAAAACTGACAAAGAATAAATTCTTATTCTGTATTGCCCTAGACTAGAGCAATGACAATCAGCTGGTGAACACTTTGCCTAATGAGGCAGTTATGACATGAAGAAGATTCCCTGAAACCAAGGTTATTTGGGCTTTTCAAACAAGCTTCACAACATTTTTTTCATGCACTAGGGGGTGAGGCCACAGAATATAACAAGTTAATATAATCTCATTTTATTCTTTAAACTTATATATATAGATATACATATATAATCCTTTTTTAGGATTTGAGATGCAGCAAATATTTTTCTAACATACAAAATGAGAAAGAAAAATGCTTTGTCTACTTTAAAATCAAATATCTTTGCATTCACTTTTACTTTAGAAGTGGTACTTCGATTAGTATTCAAATTAAACTCTAAACAATTGCTCCATCAAAGAGTTTCTTTTATTTAGACCTTTCATACTGGCAATAATCATCATATTAAACGCATACTTCATAGTGATCATGTAGAAGACTGTTTCTTGGTATTGTTATCTGATGGAACTGTTAAAAGCACACCGACCTAGATTCTCTTTCGATAGGTCTAGGATGGGAGTTCATTCTAATGTACAGTGGAAAATAAAATAAAATTTCTATTTTTATCTAGTAATAATATAGGTAAAATGATTTGGGGGGATATATGTACCAAAATTATGTAAATTATATAATGGTTGATACATAGTATTTGGTAATAAATGTACTCAAATATATTTACAGTAGGTCGGAAAATGGCAGCAATAATGAGTAAATTCCAAAGGTCAACTTATATAAAAATAGAACAATTCCATGCAACCTGTATAAAAAATCAGACAAGAAAATTGACTAAAAGGTTACACTATTTCAGGACAAGAACAAATAGTGAAATTCTTTCTGCTTTCACCATTCTCTAAAATTTTAGATTAAAATTAAAAGTGCTAGCTGAAATATCAAAATCAATCTTTCTACAGTAGAAGTTACCTCTGTGTAAACATGCTTTTCTGTTGGACCTTCCTTTCCCTAATAACAGTGCTTTAATAGGTTTAGACAGAAGTCACAATCACCTTTGTGTTCTCCCTTTTCTTTGATCAACAGTTACTCAGCTACCTTCCCATTTCTGGTTATTACTCATCTCGCCTGTATCCAGTGAGTCAGTTATACATACGAACTTGTGTCTGTGTTCCAAGCTTATGTTAGTTGACTTGCCTTTTCTCCATGTATTTAAGTGCAAAATTCCCTATCTGCATATGCAAAGCTTTCTATTTTTACTTTGTCTGAGTATATTGTATTTATTTTAATCTTTCTGTAGAGGATAAGTTGTTTTTCATGCTTTGCTCCATTTTGACACCCACTTTGTACAGAACATGGTACAGTGTACAGACTGAAATACTTACTGAATAAAAAATGATCAAATAAAATATTCCTTATAAAATATGCAAAAATATATGAATAACTACCTTCAAACATTCACACATGACAGTGATCATTGAAATGAATTCTTTTTAAGACAAACCAATTATTTTATAGACAGATAAAGAGATAAGCTAGTGCAATTCTTCTAATATCCTATATATAGTTATTTAATGTAGTGTATAATACTTAAACATTGAAGACAATATGATTTCTAAACATAGAGTATTTCAGTGGCATAATAATTTAAAATTGCTTTTGTGCACTAAAACCACAAAAGGCAAAACCAAAAAGGTCTTCCCATTCTTCTAGCTTCATTATTTTGGTGGCAATTACTTATCTCATGGGAAATAGTTTTTATTGTATACTAAAAGCCAACTCTTTACACTTTTCCTCAAATGAGAAACCAGAAGTCTCTATGGGAAATCATTCATACACATGAAGAGGCATGATGTTTAAGAATCTATAATAAATGATTATGACTCACTATAAATACTATTGAAGGTGATGATATGTTTACAAACATATTCTCAAGTAACATTTGAGACATATACTACCATTATTGTTAAATAGGACAAGTGTCTCAATGTCTGGACCATTCTTACTTACTAAATGCTATTCTTGCTAAATATTAAAATGTATCACAGTATTATTTTTTAGACCAGCTGTAAACAGGGTGAGCATAACAGGAACCCAACCCAATAAACGTAGCCAACTGAAAGTAATGTGTAATTGATTAAATAGTTTATATAAGCAATGTCCAAGACTCCCTTCAAGAAGCAGAGCTTTGGGCATGAATCCTCTATCTTCTCTACTTGCTGCAAGTAAATAAAACTATCTTGCAATAACCATGCCTTGTTTTTTGAATAAAGCATCCTTGAATTTGGTAACATTATGTCTTCAAAAATTATAAATAAGAGTAAATATTTTCACTGAGTTATATTCTTAGAAAAGAAATACATTTATAAATTTACTTATGAATGAAAACTAACATTATTGTTTACATTAAAGTTGTTTCTTATTAGGTATAGATGTTTTCTTCAAAATATACCAAACTGAAGTAATTTTGAACTAATACTATAAGACGATATGAAAAATTATAAATGGAATAGTAATTGCCAACAGGAAAGTAATTTTATTATTATGGTTTTATTTGATCATATTATTAGGTGTATGAACATGTCTAATTAAAAAAAATATGTTTTAAATTGAAGATTATAAAAGTTTCAGCTAAAGGTTTTAGCAATATTATGTGGGCCTTTATAGTGCTTTTTATTAAAGAAATCAATTTATGCCACATAATATACAAAAGAGAGTTTATTAAATATATGCACAAGGATATGTACTTGATTTCCAGGTTGTAAATGACTTTATTTTTAAAGACTTCATTGAGATATTTTGCTATTCCATGCAAATCTTTTAGAATCCCAGCTTCTTGGGGGTCATTGTGGAAGTATAGAAATATCTAGGACAAAGTATACATTTATTTTTCTATTTCTTGGTTAAACCTTATGGCACAATGAAAACAAAAATGGCAAGAAGTCCTAATGACATATAGAAACTGAAAATGCTTTATTTCTATTTTTTTCCTGTTTATTTTAAGTCAGTGAAATATATTTTTAAAAGTAAAATAAAAAATGCACTTATATTATTAGCTTGGAATTACATAAACAATAATTTCAAAACTGTTGCACTGGACAATAAAACTTTGTCATTTTTATCGCAAAATATTAGTTGAATATTGACATTTTTGACAAAAGTGCACATTTTGAAGTCCTTGTACATTTTTTGCAAGAACATAAAAAATGAATTTTTTTGCTTCTGTCTCTTATTCTCTTATAAATTGTGGTTGGATGTTAGATGTGGTAATAGGTTTTAACTAACCAGATAATTTTTACAACAGTAAATTATATAACTAAAACCAGATAAATCAAGCTGAAAACATTGTATTTTATCTTTATTTCTTCTCCCCAAAATAAATATTTAGTTTATTTTTAATATTTTTGTAAATGTAATGCTAATAAATTTAGTGCCAATTTAGAAAACAGATATTATCTATCCCAAGACTCTCATAAAATTTTTGAAAGTTTTGTTTATTTTCTACATCTAAAAACTTTTCTCTCCCTGGCCAGTTTGTCTCAGCAGTTAAGCATTGGCCTGGGGACAAAAGGATTATGGGTTCGATTCCTGGTCAAAGGCACATACCTAGGTTGCAGGTTCAATCCCCAGTCCTGGTTGGGAAGAGTGGAAGGCAACCAATATATATGTCTCTCTCACATGGATGCTTTTCTCTCTCTGCCTTCCTTCTACTCTATCTAAAAATCAATAGAAAAAATAGCCTCAGGTGAAGATTAACAAATAAATGAAAACTTTTCTCATTCTGCGTTTTCTATGGTCTTCTGGACTCAGTTGCAAAGGCACCTGCACTGCTCTATCTGTAAATTCCTCAGTTCCTACTAGGTTTCTGCTTTGAGTGTCTTGGGTCACCAATGAAGAAAGAAGTTTCTAATTGATACTGGTTCTCCTGCAGGGAATTAATCTAAGAAGCAGAAATTTGAGCTCACTCTTGGGAAAAAATCAGTTCACTTTTATCCATCTTAACCTTTACCACAAAGAAAATTACCATGGCTGGCAGCATAATAACAGAGGCCTATTTCAATTGTCTAGCATCACTATGTTGTTGTCTTTTCCTCATAATTGCTTACATTAGTCTCTATAGAATGTACCTTTAAATAGTCTCACAGCATGTTAAGGAAGTTTCAAAAGTTTTAATTTAATTCTAGACCAAGGAGAGTGTCAAAAGTATAAAATTAAATAATAGCTCAAGCCTGTTACAGTCTCAATATTGTCATTCTCAATAGTGATAGCTGTTGCTTTTACTATAATAAATATAACGAAGCTTCCTGTTTTAGCTCCAACATGTAAAGACATAAATGTTGTCATAGCATGCTTAATTAAGAAAAAGTCTAGACAAACTGAAAATCAATGAGTTTTCTTGACCTATTAGGGAACATAGTTTGCACAGCAAACTGCTACCCTGAAATCTTAAGAGAGAAGTAAATCCAGAGTCAGAACTGAGATCAGCATCTTGGGGTAGAAGTTGTTGGAATCACAAACTTGTAGGAATGCTTAAATGGTCATTCCTAAGCTAAAGCCTGAATGTGGACTAGAATAAAAGTAAGAAAGTCCTGGGACCACACAGTCTTGGGAGAGTCCCCACACTTCCATGAGTTACCTACAGAATACTCACACAGTGAAGAGTTGAGAAAGATCAAACCACCATGGCTCTGAAAGATGGGAAGAAGAGTAACCATTGTGAAAAAGGCCCAGAAAATTCCTACTCCTCAAGGAATAAGACTGTACCAAAACGTTATTCAACCTGGGGAAAGGAAACATTTCTCCATACAAACAGGGTTCTCTGTTCTATAAACTTTCCCATAATCCAGATTGTTTTATTGGTTGCCTCATGGTGGTTTTGTATCACTTATTAGAATTTGACCTGGCTACTTTAGCCTAAGGTGGTTATAATTTTCCTGGGGAGTCATAACAGATTATTTTTAAATACCAGGGTTTAGCCAACATTTTCTATTAAGGGACAGATAGGAAATATTTTTGGCTCTAAGTTCTCTGCTACAACTACTCATCTTAGCTGTTATAGCATGAAAGTAGAGACAGACACCATGTAAATGAAAGAATGGGACCATTATCCAATAAAATTTTATTTGCAAAGCAGATGACAGGTGGGATTTGGCCCATGGGCCATAGTTTACTGACCTTTATTTATATTACTTTTTAGTATGCAGGCTGCTAAAGCAAACGTTATTTTATGACATGAGTATTAACCATGTATTGGTACAATTATGAAGGGAGACTTTTAATATAATTTTCTTATCTTTTACCTTATTATTACATTATTATTTTACTATCCTTATTTTGCTTTTATCACAAAACAAATTTTAATGAAGGATCATGTTTGAACTTAATTATGTTAATTATATGCAAAATACAGAGTTTGAAGAAAATTTAGAGAATGTTTGAACTAGTCTCCTCATTTATAAAGAAAATAAGTGATGATAACTAGATGAAATGACTCGCTGATCAAGACTAAAGAGTTATATAAGAATTATTGGCACTTTAGAATGTGTTTTAATCTATGTGAAACTTGGGAATATAGATTTTATTTTTAAAATTCTTGTCTTTTCTTTCTAGAATAAATACTTCTGTTTCTTATACATTTTTTCCTCATATGAATATTTATTTGATGGTAAAGGAGAGTGCAGGCACTCTCTCGACATAGGAACTTCTTCATATAAAATTCATTTACAAGATGGAAGGTTACATGGAAACTAAGGTGTCTTCCCAACAGCTGCTCTGAACTCATGCATTTTGGAACAACTCAGATTGTATAAACCATTCTATATTATAATTAACAAGTAATTCACAGTATATATATATTTTTTTTTGGTATGTGATCCTAGCGGTAACCAACCTGGGACTCTCTGGTCTGCAGGCCAATGCTCCAACCGCTGAGCCAAACCAGCCAGGACCACAGTATTGTTGCAGGTAAATTATTTAGACACCAAAAATAGGAACTTTTTATTCAGTGCTTTGAATACAGCTGTATGAAACCATCATTTCTTGGTACATTTTGCAAATTGTTAACTATCTTTTGCTTAGTTGTCAAAATTAGGACACTTCTAAGACAAAGATGATGAAAGAACACTGAATATGGCCACAGTGGAGGATTTTTAAACAAAAGAACAGCAAATCTCAAAAAAGAAAAAGAAACAACAAGATTTCATATTAAGAGGTAAAAAATATAATATCCAAAAAGTCCTAATAAATGGGAGTATTTAAGATAGGAATATAATATTTAAATCTATATTGATTATTGTGATACTACCCATAACTAGTTTGGATATTATTATATGTACATATTTATGTATATCTCTATACTGGATATTATGTGTACTTTTTGTATATGCATGATTATATGTGTTTGAATATAAATATGTGTATACATACATAAATACAGGCAATATTTTATTCAATGAAAAACTAAATTTATTAATTAGTAACAATAGTATCTTTTTAAGGGGTGGCAGATATTCTCACTTTTAGGACATGGGAAATTTTAGAAGTTAGGATTGGAGTTAAAAGTATTTGCATGCCTGAGTGTTTTTCTGTATTTCAACAAGTAGTCAGAAAATTAGGATTATAAAGTACCCTTGTTTTGAGAAACTAAGTCTCAGAGAAGTTAAATGATGAATCCAGATAAAATGGTTAATAAATATGGTAGAACTAGAACCCAGGCCTCCTGGCTCCAAGGGTAGTGTTTCCCATATTACAAAGTTGTTAGATCACATTCCAATTTGGGCTACTGAAAACATAAAATTAGGCAGGCACTAAATCCACTACTTATATATGATAGAGCAGACATTTATTTTAACACTGATAGGGTACATCACTGGATAGTGAATTTCAAGTCTTTTGCTTGACTTTTACAAGCACAGGCTATACTTAATATCTAACAACACCAATTTGTGAGTATTCTATATAAGTCTATTTACTTGAAATTCAAAAAATAGGCAAAACAGTGGCATAAAGATTAGCGACTGTGAGTTGCTGGCATTGGGGCAGGGACTGATTGCAAAGAATATGAGGGAATGCCTTGGGATAGAAATGTCTGTTTATTTTTATTGTGGTAATAGTAAAAAGGATTGTGTACATTTGTCAAAATGCAACCACTATTCACTTAAAATAATGAATTTATTGTATGTAAATATACCTCAATATAACTGATTTTAAAATAAATGATTATTCCTAGTTCTATGTATATTTTAAAGTAACATTGCAATAAAAATAATTGAAGTTCTCAATAAAAAAACTGAAAACATTTTTCTTTTATAAGATATATTTTATTTTTTATATTTTATATCATTTTATATAGCTTATTGATGATTCATTATTTTTTCTCTGATAAACCTGACATTTCTCACTCAGTTTCTTCTTGAATATTCTTCATATTTGGTTGCTATCATGAATGTTAGTTTTTTAAAAAACAGACTTTTTACAGAATTATTTTAAGTTAATAGAAAAACTAAACAAAAGCACAGAGAGCTGTAATATACTTCCCCCTCACTCTCCCAATTATTAACAGCTGAGGAGATACTATTAATGTTATTTTTTTGGTAAAGCTTTATTGAGATTAATTGACATATCATATATAAGTTTAAGGTGTACAACATGATGATTTATTATGTGCATTAGGAAAGTAATTGTCCTGATATTATGGTTAGTTAACACGTCCATAATTACGTGTGTGTGTGTGTGTGTGTGTGTGTGTGTGTGTGATCGAGAGAGAGAGACAGAGAGAGAGATGAGAACATTTACGTCCTACTCTCTTACCTACTCTAAGAGCAACTAAAAACCTGAACAGATCTATAAGGATTAAGGAGACTGAGAAATAATCAAAACCCCAACAAAGAGAAGCCCAGGACCAGTTGTTTTACTGTGCATTTTATTAAACATTTAAAGAATAATTAATGCTGATTTATCTCTAACTTTTCCCCCCAAAAAATGAAGTAAAGGGGATACTCTAAGCTCATTTATCAGGTCAGCATTACACTAATACTAAGGCCAGATGAGAACACTATAAGAAAATAAAACTATAAACTAAGCTGGGCCAATGTGGCTCAGTGGATAGAGTATCATCCCATGGACTGAGAGGTCCTGGTTTGATTCCTGGTCAGGATACATGCCCGGGTTGCAGGCTTCATCCCAGTAAGGCTTATGCAGGAGGCAGCCGATTGATGTATTTCTTTACCACAGTTGTTTCTCTTTCCCATACTCTCTCTCTAAAAAAAAAATCAATAAAAACATATTTTTAAAAAACTATAAGCTAATATCCCTGATATATATATAGATCCAAAATTTCTGAACAAAATACTAGTAAACAGAATTCAGCAACACATTAAAATAATCATACATCATGATCAAATGAGATATATTTCTGGGATGCAAGGATTATTTAACATATGCAAATTAATAAATGTGATGCACCTTATTAACAAAATGAAGGATAAAAATCACAGGATCATCTCAATAAATGCAGAAAAAGCATTTGACAAAAATTCAACACCCTTTCATGATTAAAGCTATGAACAAAATTAGGTAAGAAGTAACATACCTCAATATAATAAAGTTTATATATGACAAAAATTATACTAACTGGAAAAGTTGAAAATGTTTCCTCTGAAATCAGGAATGACAGAAAGACACTCATTCTCACCACTCTTATTTAACAAAGTACTGGAAGTCTTAGTCACAACAATTAGGTAACAAAAAGTATAAGAGGCATTGATATAGGAAGAAGTAAGTAAAAATTGTCTTGGCAGATGACATAATCTTATCTGTAGAAAACCCTAAAACTCCACCAAAAACACTTATAAAACTAATAAACAAGTCTATAAAGTTGCAGGATACAAAATTAACACAAAAAATCAGTTACATTTCTTTTTTTTTGGTATGAGCCCCTAGCGGGAACCAAACCCGAGACTCTCTGCTCCACAGGCTGATGCCCCTACCGCTGAGCCAAACCGGCCAGGGTCAGTTACATTTCTATACACTAAAAATAATATATTTGAAAGAGAAATAAAGAAAATTATTCTATTAAAAATGGCATCAGAATTAATAAAATATTTATAAATTAATTTAACAAAAGAGATAAAAGACATGTACACTGAAAACTATAAGACATTAATGAAGAAGACACAAACAAATGGAAATATACCCTGGGAGAGTTAATTAGTTAAAATGTCCATATTATCCAAAGCCATCTATACAATCAAAACAATTTCTATCAATTTTCCAATGGCATTTTTTACAAAAAATAGAAATATATTATATATATTTTATTAGTATAAAATCACAAAGATCCCAATCAACCAAAGTAACCTTGACAAAGAACAAAGTTTAAGTCATCACACTTCCTGACTTCACTATATTACAAAGCTATTGTAATCAAAGCAGTGTGGTACTGGTTAAAAACAGAAACCTAAAACAATTGAATATAATTGAGAGCCCAGAAATAAACCCATAAATATGCAATCAATTAATAATTTACAAAGGAGCAAGGATATTCAATGGGAAAAAAATAGTCTTTTCAATAAATGATGTTGGGAAAACTAGATATTCACATACAAAAGAATAAAATTGGACTCCTATTTTACACCACTCACAAAAATTAACTCAAATGATCAAAGACTTCAATGTAATATCTGAAACTGTAAAACTATAGTAAAACATAGGGGAAAATATTCTTGACATCAGCCTTAGTAATGATTGTCTTGTATATGACATTAAAAGCACATGCAACAAAGGCGGAAATAAACAAATTGGACTACATCAAACTAAAAAAGCTTCTGCACAGCAAAAAAAAACAATCAACAAAATAAAGAGACAACCTACAAAATGGGAGAAAACAGAGAATATCCAAAGACTGATGCATGTAAAAATGATGTAACATGTGAGTAATGGTAATAGCAGAAGAGGAGAAAATGAATGGAAAAAAATATCAGCAACAGCAATTACTAAGAATGTCCAAATAATGTCAAAACTTTTTTTTCCTTTATTGGTTTTAGAAAGAGGGGAAGGGAGAGGGAGAGAGAGAGAGAGACATCAATGAGAGAGAACTTTGATTGGGTCACCTCTTGCATGCCCCCCACTAGGGATTTGGCCCACAATCAGGAAATATGTCCTGACCAAGAATTGAACTAGCAATCTCTTGGTGCATGGGTCGACACTCAACCACTGAGCCACACTAGCCAGGGTCAAACACTTTTAAAGTCATTTAAGAGTGCATGCAGGAACTCAGAGAAAACAAAACAGAAATAATGCCAAAAATAATTTTTTTTTTGTATCCTGCTACATTATCAAATTTATTTATTAAGTCTATTAGACTTTTAATGGAGTCTTTAGAGTTCTCTATGTATAATATCATGTGTTCTGCAAATAATGACAGTTTCACTTCCTCCTTTCCAATTTGGATCCTTTTTATTTTTTCTTCATGTCTGATTGCTGTGGCTAAGACATCCAGTACTATGTTAAATAAGAGTGGCGAAAGTGGGCATCCCTGTCTTGTTCTTGTTCGTAAGGAAAATGCTTTTAGTTTCTGCCCATTGAGCATAATGTTGGCTGTAGGTCTTTCATATATGGCCTTTATTATGTTGAGATAGGATCCCTCTATTTCCATATTGCTGAGTGTTTTTATCAGAAATGGGTGCTGGATTTTGTCGATTGCTTTCTCAGCATCTATTGATATGATC
This sequence comes from Molossus molossus, assembly GCF_014108415.1. NCBI lineage: Eukaryota > Metazoa > Chordata > Mammalia > Chiroptera > Molossidae > Molossus > Molossus molossus. Next base: position 89,791,535 of record NW_023425388.1, read on the forward strand.
ATGTGGTTTTTATTCTTCATTTTGTGTATGTGGTATATCACATTTAATTAATTGTGAATAGTGTAACAGCCTTGCATCCCTGAGATGAATCCCCCTTGGTCATGGTGAATAATTTTTTTGATGTGTTGCTGGATCCGATTTGCTTGTATTTTGCTCAAAATTTTGGTGTCTATGTTCATCAGGGAGGTTGACCTGTAGTTTTCTTTCTTTTTAGTGTCTTTTTCTGGTTTTGGAATTAGAATTATGCTGGCAAAGTAGCAGGATACAAAATTAACATCAAGAAATTGATGGCATTCTTATACACCAATGATGAACTCACAAAAAGAGAAACTGAAAAAACAACCCCATTTAACAATGTGGCAAAAAATAAATAAATAAAATAAGATACCTAGGAATAAACTTAACCAAAGAAGTAAAGAACCTATTTGCATAAAACTATAGGATATTTAAAAAAGAAATAGAAGAAGATATAAAAAAGTTAAAGCACTTACATTGTTCATGGATTGGAAGAATTAACATCATTAAAATGTTCATATTACCCAAAGCAATCTATAGATTCAATGCAAAATACCAATGACATACTTCACAGAACTAGAATATTTCAAAAGTTCATATGGAACCAAAAAAGACCTCAAATAGCCACAGCAATCTTGAAAAAGAAAGACAAAGTAGGTGGGATCACAATACCAGATATCAGGTTATACTACAGAGCTACTGTAATCAAAACAGCCTGGTACTGACACAAGAACAGGTATATAGACCAGTGGAACAGAACAGAGAACCCAGAAATGAACCCAAGACATTATGCATAATTAATATTTGACAAAGGAGGCAAGAGTATACAATGGAGTAAAGACAGCCTCTTTAATAAATGGTGCTGGGAAAATTGGACAGCTACATGCAGAAAAATGAAACTATACCATCAACTTACACTATACACAAAAATAAACTCAAAATGAATAAAAGACTTAAATGTGACCCATGAATTCATAAAAATCCTAGAAGAAAATGTAGGCAACAAAATTTTGGACATCGTACTAAGCATAATTTTCACTGATACATCACCGAAGGCAACAGAAATAAAGGAAAAAATGAACACATGGGACTATATCAAACTAAAAAGCTTCTGCATAGCAAAAGAAACAACCATCAAAATTGAAAGGCAACCCACTGTATGGGAGAATATCATTGCCAATAATACATCAGATAAGGGGTTATTTTCCAAAATATATAGAGTACTCACACAACTCAACAAAAGGAAGACAAAGAACCCAATTAAAAAATGGGCAGAGGAGCTGAATAGACACCTCTGCAAACAGAACATACAAATGGCCAAGATAAATATGAAGAAATGGTCAACATCACTAATCATCAGAGAGATGCAAATTAAAACAACAATAAGGTATCGCTTCACACCTGTCAGAATGGCCGCCATCAACAAATCATCATACACCAAGTGTTGGCAAGGCTAAGGAGAAAAGAGGACTCTGGTACACTGCTGGTGGGAATGCAGACTGGTGCAGTCACTATGGAAAACAATATGGTTTTACCTCAAAAAAATTAAAAATTGAACTTCCATTTGACCCAGTGCTCCCACTTCTAGGGATATACCCTAAGAAGCCTGAAACACCAATCAGAAAGAATATATGTACCCCTATGTTTATAGCAGCACTATTTACAATAGTTAAGATCTGGAAATAGCCCAAGTGTCCATCAATAGACGAATGGATAAAAAAGCAGTGGTTCATATACACAATGGAGTATTATGCAGCTGTAAGAAATAAAGATCTCTTATCCTTTGAGACCACATAGAGGGACCTGGAAAGTATTGTTCTAAGTGAAACAAGCCAAGCAGAAAAAGACAAATACCACATGATCTCACTTATTTGTGAAATATAATGATCATAACTGTCTGAGCAATAAGGTAGACCCAGAAACATGGAAGTAGGGTACAGACTGACAACTCTCATAAGAGGAAGTAGTGGCGGGAGGGAAGAGATACATCAAGAACTTATATACATGTATGCAGAACCAATGGACATGGACAACAAAGCCGGGGATGGGGTGGGGGGGGGATGGGAAGAAAGGTGTCAATAGGGTAAAAAAGAAGAAACATCTGTAACAAAAATAAAATAAAATATAAAAATACACCTAAGCCTATTTAATTCAAACAACAGAAAATCACAAATAACTAAAAACAAACAAATATCTGAAAGCCAAAGGGAAAACACACACACACACACAAAACTTTACCTATAAAGGTTTAAAGAGAGAAAACCACCAACCTAGAATTCTGTATCCTGTGCAATTATTCTTCAGATGTGAAATAGAAATTAAGACTTTCTCAGACAAAAAAATTTAGGGCATTTGTTGCCAGTAGATCTGCTTTACAAGAAGTGTTATAAACATTTTTTTTTAGAGAAATAGAAAATAACATAGGTTAGCTATGGATCTTAAAAGCAACGGGTATTGAATAAGGAATCAGTAAAGGTAAAATAAAAACTTTTATTTTTTATCTTAATCTGAATAGTAAGTTTGTTTAAAATAATAATAGCAAAAACAAGAAGAAAAATCACAAACTCATAGACACAGACAATAGTGAAACCAAGTGGCAGTGATCAGATCTGGGTTCATTGTCTTGAAAAATCAAAGAATGAGTTTATGGACAAAGGCAGGCAAAGCAAAATTTATTTGAAAAAATAAACAGACTTCCTGCACTGGGGAGGGGACCCAAGTGGGTTGCCAGTGAGGCTCCTTTGTCTAGGAGTATACATGCCTTACTAGCCTCTGATTGGTGTTTCCAAGAAATTCTGCCTTGGCAACATCTATACATTTATAAAGCTGTGTTTCAATAGTGCTGCTACAAAGATGGGGGTACATATATTCTTTCTGATTGGTGTTTCAGGCTTCTTAGGGTATATTCCTAGAAGTGGGATCACTGGGTCAAATGGGAGTTCAATTTTTAATTTTTTGAGGTGACACCATATTGTTTTCCATAGTGGCTGCACCAGTCTGCATTCCCACCAACAGTGTACTAGAGTCCCCTTTTCTCCACACCCTCGCCAACACTTGTTGTTTGATGATTTGTTGATGGCGGCCATTCTGACCGGTGTGAGGTGATACCTCATTGTTGTTTTGATTTGCATCTCTCTGATGATTAGTGATGATGAACATTTCTTCATATGTCTCTTAGCCATTTGTATGTCCTGTTTGGAGAGGTGTCTATTTAGTTCCTCTGCCCATTTTTTAATTGGATTCTTTGTCTTCCTTTTGTGGAGTTGTGTGAGCACTCTATATGTATTGGAAATTAACCCCTTATCTGATATATCATTGGCAATTATGCTCTCCCATACAGTGGGTAGCCTTTCCGTTTTGATGATTGTATCTTTCGCTGTGCAGAAGCTTTTGAGTTTGATGTAGTCCCATGTGTTCATTTTCTCCTTTGTTTCTATTGCCTTAGGTGATGTGTCAGTAAAAATTCTGCTGCGTATGATGTCTGAGATTTTGTTGCCCACAGTCTCCTCTAGGATTTTTATGGATTCATGGGTTACATTTAAGTCTTTTATCCATTTTGAGTTTATTTTGGTGTAGGGTGTAAGTTGATGGTCTAGTTTCATTTTTCGGCAAGTAGCTGTCCAATTTTCCCAGCACCATTTATTAAAGAGGCTGTCCTTACTCCACTGTATGCTCTTGCCACCTTTGTCAAATATTAATTGAGCATATTGCCTAGGGTCCATTTCTGGGTTCTCTATTCTGTTCCACTGGTCTATATACCTGTTCTTGTGCCAGTACCAGGCTGTTTTGATTATGGTGGCTTTGTAGTATAACCTGAAATCTGGTATTGTGATCCGCTTGTGTTTCCCACCTAAATGGATTTAGCCCTAGGTCATCTAGTTCTAAATTCATATTACCCTTCTGGAAAAAGCATGTAGGCATAACTGATTTTTATATTATTTATTTGTTTATTTTTCTGATTTTTATTTTATTTTTTATTTTTTTATTTTTTTAATTCTCACCTGAGGACATTTTTCCATTTTTTGTTCAGATAGAGTGGGAGGGAGAGAGAGAAACATCGACGTGAAAGGGACACATTGAGTGGTTGCCACCCGCACGACCCATCCAGGGCTGGGGACAAACTGCAACTGAGGTACGTGCCCCTAGCGGGAACCAAACCCTGGTCTTTCTGGACCACAGGCCGATGCTCTAACCACTGGGCCAAACAGGCCAGGGCGGTATAACTGATTTTTAAAAACTCACCCTATAAGGTGAATTGGGACAGATTTGATTAGCAAAGAGACATATTGTACCATAACATTCCCTAAGTGGAACTGGACAGATTCTGATTTAAAAACAGACCTTGATTAGCTTTTTCTGACATTTTTACAGAAGTTTTAGTCCCAGGGAGGAGACAATTTAATTGGGTATGGTTAAGAACATATAAAACAGGGGCCTTAGTGGCTTCCCTTTTTATGATAATTTCAACTTCTCCTAGACTATTACTGAGGAGGAGGGGAAACTGCCCTTGGAGCAACTCTATGCTTGCTTTTCTAAATCCAATTCTGGTTTTCTATAATTCTTTTAAAGGTAACCTGGCTTTCTGCAATAGAAACATACTCTAGTTTTGCAGCAGAACTCATTCAGCAATTCTGTTGCTTCGCTCCCAGAAACCAGCAGGCATATTAATTGGAATAGGTTGGAATTGCCAGCACTATATTCTTTAACAGTACATAAAATTTATTTGCAAATCCACCAGGGTCCTAGAGAAAGGAACTATACAACCACTGTTCCCCTTTTGCCTGAAACCAGCCTTTCTGGGTTATTTTGTTGTTGTTATTATGAAATTGACCTGTGCTCCTTCCAGGAGTGTTAATGGGGGCTGGGAGTTTCTGATTTTGGAAGCACAATTTCTCATGTTGATTTTAGCTTTATTTAGAAATCTGTAGAGTTTCAATAAACCCCCGGATATACTGTGTACTGGATCAAAATACACTGACTTTTTGCCTAGCTCCAATTCTCGAAAATCTCCCCATGTGTCTCAGCCTTCCCTTCTCATGGTCCTGTCCCTTACTGCCTAACCTGCCTCTTTCTCCTCAATAGTATGGTGATTACCAGAGGAAAAGAAAGTGGGAGGAGTCATAAGTGTATAACCAGGGGATACATGACTTGGGGTGGTGAACACACAATACAATATAAAGATGAAGTATTATGAAGTTGTAAACCTGAAACCTATATAAGTTTATTATCCAATAAATTTAATAAAAAAGTAATAAACAAAAGGCAAAATAATAACAGCAAGTGTATTTAATTATGTATACTTTTGTATATATCATATATCAATAAATGCGTATCTATGCTTATATATATAAGAATGATTAATAGGCATGATACAAAGAAAGGGAGAAAAAAATTAGAATTATTTTATTATAAGGTATTCACCCTACCAGAGAATTGGTATATGTAGTGTTATTTGGACGTGGACTTGAATAGCTCTCTGTATACTGCAAACTCTAAAGCAACCATTAAAAATGAAATATAACCAAAATACTAAGAAAGAAGAGACATGCAATTATATAAAATTCTTAATTAAAACCACAGAAAAGGAGAGAAAGACAAAAAGAATCTTCTATCTCCCTGCAGCTTCCTCCAACACTTTGATATTATTTTGTTTCCAGATTCATATACTTCTATTTCACTTTTGTTCATTTTCATTTTTCAGTAGCCTAATCTAATTCATCATTGTCCTGGAAAACCAGAAATTTAGCTACTGAGTCTTTATAAATCTATTTGCATATTTTTATTTTTAAATTGAAAGAATTTATAAAGTATATAATATAATTATATATTTATATTTAAAATATTTGACTACAAAGATAAGTCCTCTAACTTGAATGAAACAAATTTAGAACTTTTTAAAACATTTTAATTAATAGAGAAAACAAATGTAAGACATAATATACATAGGTATTCCAAGTAAAACATATCAAAAAATAAACAGAATCTTAACCAAAAAAAAAAATCATATCCTGAATGTTTCTGTTGCTTAATTCATCAACATTTAAAAATTTTTAAATCTGTCCAAACTATTTTATAATCACCACAATCAATTTTAACTAGATTAAAAAAATAGTAACATGGTGGGAAGAGAAGTAAATGTACTTAAAGCTGTGATGTGCTTTATATGACTATTTCAGATAATTTGCTATTTTCAACTTGTGACTTTATCATAGCACAACCTGTCAGTTTGAGGTAATTTTTGTCTGTGAGCCTCAATGAAATATCACTGTGATACACAGCAGATGGTGTTGTAATGGATTGTCTAATTGTTACTACTAGGAACAATTTTTAATGTAAAATAGTCACAAAGAAGAATAAAAATTATACAATAGTATTCCTGAAACAAAGCTAATATCATTAGGTGAGTCTATTCAGCTTTAAATATGTGCAAAATTGTGAATTTAATCATTGTGCTAACTGAGGAAACCAAGTGATCAAAAAGAGTAATGTCAAATCCACTTTAGTGAAGACATTACTTTGTAAATCCAAATATAATTAAAGAAATCATTATTTTAAAAATTTAAATAATTTTAAAATGATTTGAATATGTGAATATTACTGTATCGTTATAATAGGTTATCTTAATTATTATATTACAATACCAAATTCTTATTTGTATGAGAGCAATATAAATATTGAAGTAAAATAGCTACTGTTTAATAAAGAATAAAACATTCAAAATTATGTAAAAATCATTATTTTAATTTATGGAAAAAACAATTTCTGCAAATCTTAAAAAAACTAAATTAAAACTCTGCCTTTAAGCATCTAAAATATTTTTAATATTTTTTAAACTGACATTGAAATAATAAGTTTATGCTTGTCTGGAAATTTATCCAAAAGTTATAAGTATTTAAAAAGTACAGTCTACTATCTCAAAGAGTAAAAACATTAAAAGGCCAAAATTCTGCTCTCTTGCATGAACATTATATTAATTAAAGCAGGTAAGGGAACTACAAATCTGAATGAGGACCCTAGCAATCTCTCTGATGTGTGGTAGTCACATTGCTATGTGTTTCTCATGTACTACCTCATTTAATCTTCATCACCTCACTTAGAAGAGTTAAACCCTGTTTACAGAGATATCAGTAAGACTCAAATTGGATTAACTCACATTACACACATGATAGAAAAGTGTGAGAACCAGAATTCATCATAAATGGTTCTGTCAACTGGTTTTCACAAGGAGACAGTCTAGAGAAATTAGAATGAGTCTGTTGGGAATGGGGAAATATTTAAATGAAAAAATGCCCATTTTTGAGGATATTTTGTGAGGTAAAATTTCTTTAACTATCATGAAATACTTGCTCTCTGATCTCAGTATTAGAAAACAACAAATGTGAAAATGATAAATCTTTATTTTTAAATTTTGATAAATTATTGTTATTTTTTTTAAAAAAGAGCAAACAATTTTGTAGTCTTAATTTTTTCTACTGCAAAATGCAATATTTAAACATTACAGGAATATAGAAATTAAAATATAATTCAAATATCTTCCAAATTTGTGTTCTAGCACGTAGTTATTCATCATGTTAAGGGACTATACACATCACCTTTCAGCCCCATCACTGAACATAATGAGAAAGTATTAATCCTGATGATAGTTCCCCTTGAATTCTAATGAATTCCATATATATCTATAAGATGAATTTACTTAATAGAGAGATAAATAAACTAATTTGTTAGGAGTTTTTTCAGTAAAGTGATACTAATTAAAATGCAACTCAAAATATGACTTTTGAATTATAGTTATTTTTTCAGAAAACTAGTCACAGATGATAACTGGAGAACAAAATTTCAGCAAGTCATACTCTTTTGGCTGATGGAGGACCTTGCCTCCGCGTTGATGGCAGCTGACTGACCAAGGTGGTGATTTCTAAAGGTTGGGGTGGCTGTGGCAATTTCTTAAAACAAAACAACAATGAAGTTTCCCTCATCAATTGATTCTTTCTTTCATAAGTTATTTCTCTGTGGAATGTGATGCTCTTGATAGCATTTTACCCACAGAACTTCTTTTAAAATTGGAGTCAATACTTTTAAATCCTGTTGCTAATTTATCAACTAAATTTATGTAATATTCTCAGTTGTTTGTTGTCATTTTAACAATCTTCACAGCATTTTCAACAGAAAATTTCATCTCAAAAAACCACTTTCTTAGTTAATCCATAAGAAGCACCTCCTCATTTGTTACGTGTTTTATTGGGAGATTGCAGATACTCAGACACATCTACAGGCTACACTTCCAGTCTAGTTCTCTTACTATTCCCACCACCTCTGCAGTTACTTCCTCCATTGAAGTCTTGGACCTCTCAAAGTCATCTTTGAGGGTTGGAATCAACTTCTTCAAACTCCTGTTAATGTTGACATTTTGATCTCTTCCCATGTATCATGACTTTTTTAATGTTATCTAAGATTGTGAATCCTTTCCAGAGGGTTTTCAATTTACTTTGCCCAGATCCATCAGAAGAATCACTATCTATGGCATCTATAGCCTTACAAAACATATTTCTTAAATAATAATACTTAGAAGTGTAAAATATTCTTTGATCTAAGGGCTAAAGAATGGATGTTGTGCCCGGCTGGTGTGGCTCAGTGGATTGAGCATCCTCCCATGAAGTGGAAGGTCCTGGTTTGATTCCTGGTCAGAGCACATGCCCAGGTTGCAAGCTTGATCCCCAGTAGGGAGTGTGTAGGAGGCACCCGACTGATGTTTCTCTCTCACATTGATATCTCTCTCTCTTTCTCCCTCCCTCTCTCTCTAAAAAAATCAATAAAAACATTAAAAAAAAAAAGAATGGATGCTGTATTAGCAAGCATGACAACAACTTTAACTATATGTCTCCATCAGAGTTCTTGGGTGACCAGGTGCATTGTAAGTGAACAGTAATATTTTCAAAGAAATCCTTTTTGCTCATCAGTAAATATCAAGAGCCAGCTTAAAATATTTAGTAACTCATGTTGTAAAAAGATGTGCTGTCACTGAGGCTTTGTTTTTCCTTTAAAGAAAATAGGCAGAGTAGATTTAGCATGATTCTTAAAGGCCCTAGGATTTTCAGAATGGTAAATGGTCATAGGCTTCAACTTAGTCACTAGCTGCCTTGGCCCCTAACACAAGAAGTCAGCCTATCCTTTGAAGCCAGGCATTGACTTCTCTTCTCTAGCTATGACAGTCCTAGACGGCATCTTCTTCCAAGATAAAGTTGTTTTGCCTCCATTGAAAATCTGCTGTTTAGTGTAGCAACCTTCATTATCTTAACTAGATCTTCTGGATAACTTGCTGCAGCCTCTATATCAGCATGAGCTGCTTCACCCTGCACGTTTATATGATGGAGATGGCTCTTAAACCTCATCAACCAATCTCAGCTCGCTTCAACTATTCTCCCGCAGCTTCATCCTCTCTCAACTTCATAGAATTAAAGGGTGTCAGGGCCTTGCTCAGATTAGGCTTTGGTTTAGAAGAATGTTGTGTCTGGTTTGCATCAGACCACTAAAATTGTCTCTATATCAGCAATAAGCTTGTTTCTCTATCTTTTGTGTGTTCACTGAAGTAGCACTTTTCATATCCTTCAAGAATTTTTCTTTTGTATCCACAACTTTGCTAACTGTTTGGTGCAATAGACCTACCTTTCATCCCCTCTTGGCTTTCAACATACCTTCCTCACTAAGATTTTAATTGTTTCTAGTTTTTTAAAAAAATGATTCATTTATTTAATAAACATTTGACAGTTTCTTCTTGTGAAAACATTACCCCTTCAACTTTAAGGAATAAAAAATATGCTTTACCTCTTTGGCATTGATTGCAATTCAAAGTTATTTTTTTCTCATCTTCTAGTATTTTATGTCATTTTAGAATTGACTATAAGTGGCATAGATTTTTTCCCTGAAATGTTTTAAATTAAATTTCTTGAGGTAACATTGTTTAGTAAGATTATATATGTCTCAAGTTTACATTTCTTTGATGCATGATCTGTATATGGCATTGTGTGCCCACCACCGAAAGTCAAATCATCTATCATCATCACATATTTGCCCCCCTTTATCTTTTACTACGCCAACTCCTTCCCTCTGGTAACCACCATACTAATGTCTTTCTCTATGAGTTTCAGTTTTATATTCCACAAATGAGTGAAATCATATGATTCTTTGCTATCTCTGACTGACTTATTTCACTTAGCATGATATTCTCAAGATCCACCCATGTTGTTGCAAATGGCAGTATTTTATTTTTTATTATGCCTGAATAGTATTCCCTTGTATACATGTACCACATCTTTATCCAAGCATCTATCGAAAGACACTTTGGTTATTTCCATGTGTTGAACACTGTGTATAGTGCTGCAGTGAACATAGGTACAGATATCTTTGTGAATACATGTTTTTAAAAATTTTAGGCAGATACCCAGAAGAGGTATTATTGGGTTACAAGGTTGCTCTGTTCTTAATTTGAGGAATCTCTATATACATGGGCAAATAATTTTTGACAAAGGAGCCAAAAACATAAAATAGAGAAAAGAAAGCCTCTTTAATAAGTGATGCTGGGGAAATTGGAAAGCCACATGCAAAAGATTGAAACTAGACTGCAGTTTGTCCCCAAATATAAAAATTAATTAAAAATGGATAAAAGACCTAAATATATTATCTGAAACAATAAATTACTTAGAAGAAAATATAGGTACTAAACTTATTTTCTTTGGCCTTAGATACAATTTTATGAATTTGACCCCACATGCAAGGGAAGTAAAAGCAAAAATAAATGAATGGGACTATATCAAATTAAAAATCTCTGCACAGTCCAGCTGGTGTGGCTCAGTGGTTGAGTGTCGACCCATGCACCAAGAGGTCGCCGGTTCAATTTCCAGTCAGGACACATGCCCAGGTTGAGGGCGCAATCCCCAATGGGGGCCATGCAGGAAGTGACCAATTGATGTTCTCATTGATGTTTCTATCTCCCTCTCTCTCTCACTTTCTCTCTCTCTTAAATCAATAAAGGAAAATAAAAATTTCTGCACAGCAAAAAAAAAAAAAAAAGAGAGAGAGAAAGAGAAACTATTAACAAAACTAAAAGGCAAGCAACTGTGTGGGAGAAGATATTTGCAAACAGCAGCTCTGACAAGGGATTAATATCTAAAATATATAAAGAACTCATACAACTCAACACCAAACAAAAAATCCAGTTTAAAAATGGGAAGAAGACCTGAACAAACACTCCTCCTAAGAAGACATATAAATGGCCAACAGATATATGAAAAGATGCTCAACTTCACCAGCTATTAGAAAAATGCAAAACAAAACTATAATGAGATACCACCTCACACCTGTTAGAATGGCTATTATCAACAAGACGGGTAATAACAACTGTCGGATACGTTGTGGAGAAAAAGGAACCCTTATTCACTGATGGTGGGGATATAAACTGGTAAAGTTACTATGGAAACTATTTCTAGCTTTTGATATAAAGTGAGAGATGTATGAATCCTTTCACTTGAACAGTTAGAGGTCATTGTAGGGTTGTCAACTGGCCTAATTTCAATATCATTGTATCTTATGTAATAGGGAGACCTGACGGGAGTCAGAGAGGTGAGGGCACAACCTGTCAGTGGGGCAGTCAGAACACTCATTATTGGTAAGTTCATTGTCCTGTACGGACACAGTTTGTGCCACCCCCAACAATTACAATAGTAACACCAAAAATCACTGATCACAGATCACTAGAACAAATATAATAATAATGATAAAAATAATAATGATAATAATAAAGTTTGAGATTTTGCCAGCATCACCAAAATGAGGCATAGACATGAAGTGAGCAAACACTGTTGGAAAAATGGTGCTGATAGAATTGCCTAAGGCAGGGTTGCCACAAACCTTCAATTTGTAAAGACGCAATTACCTGTGAAGCACAATAAAATGAGTTATTCCTGTACATTAAAAACCATCTAAAATAGAACCACACTAAACAAAAATGGCAATAAATAAATACATATCAATAACCACCTTAAATGTAAATGGACTGAATGCTCCCATAAAAAGACACAGAGTAGCGGATTGGGTAAGAAAGCATGACTCATCTATATGTTGTTTACAAGAAACCCACCTCACAATAAAAGACTCACATAGATTGAAAGTGAAGGATTGGAAAAAAATCTTCCAAGCAAACGGAAAGCAAAAAAAAGCTGGGGTAGCAATACTCATATCTGATAAAATAGATTTCAGAATGAAGGCCACAATTAGAGAAAAAGAAGGCCACTACATAATATTGAAAGGATCTAACCAACAGGAAGATATAACCTTGATTAACATATAAACACCCAATATAGGAGCACCAAAATATATTAAAAATCTTCTGGAGGACTTCAAAGGGGACATCGATAGCAATACAATCATAGCAGGGGACTTCAACAACCCACTGACATAGCTGGATAGATCCTCTAGACAGAAAATTAGCAAGGAAACAGAGACTCTAAATGAAGCACTAGACCAAATGGATTTAATAGATATCTACAGAGAACTACACCCAAAAACTACAGAATTCACATTCTTCTCAAGTGCACATGGGACATTCTCAAAGATAGACCACATGTTAGGGCACAAACTAAGTCTCTACAAGTTCAAGAAGATTGCAATTATATCAAGCATCTTCTCAGATCACAATGGCATGAAACTAGAAATCAATTGCAAGAAGAACATACAAAGACATTTGAACACATGGAAGCTAAATAGAATGTCATTAAACAATGAATGGTCACCGAGTAGATCAAGGAAGAAATCAAAAACTTCTTGGAAACCAATGAAAATGAAGACACAACAACACAAAATCTATGGGATGCAACGAAAGCAACTCTGAGAGGGAAGTTCATAGCACTACAGGACTACCTCAAAAAAGAAGAAAAATCTCTAATAGACTAACTAACTTCACAACTTAAAGAACTAGAGAGGAAACAAAAAGAAAACCCCAGAGCAAGTAGAAGGAAGGAAATAGTAAAGATCAGAGCAGAAATAAATGACATAGATACCAAAAAAACAATTCAAAGGATCAATAAAACAAAGAGTTGGTTTTTCGAAAAGATAAACAAGATTGATGGACCCTTAGCTAGACTCACCAAGAAACAAAGAGAGAGAACCCAAATACACAGAATCAGAAATGAAAGAGGAGACATAACAACTGACACCCCAGAAATACAAAAGATCGTTAACAACTACTATGAACAATTATATGGCAACACATTCGACAATCTAAGCGAAATGGACAAATTTCTAGAAACACATAATCTCCCAAAATGAGATCAGGAAGAGATATAAAACTTAAACAGACCAATAACAACAGAAGAAATTGAAGATGTAATCAAGACTCTCCCAGCAAACAAAAGCCCAGGCCCAGATGGCTTCACAGGGGAGTTTACCGAACATTCAAAGAAGAACTAAAACCCATTGTCATCAAACTATTTCAAAAAATTCAAGAAGAAGGAAGACTTTCAAACTCCTTTTATGAAGCCAGCAAAATTCTAATTCCAAAACCAGAAAAATACACAACAAAGAAAGAAAACTACAGGCCAATATCCCTGATGAACATAGATGCCAAAATCCTAAACAAAATACTAGGAAATCGGATCCAGCAATACACCAAAAAAATTACCCACCATGACCAAGTGAGATTCATCCCAGGGATGCAAGGCTGGTATAATATTCGCAAATCCATAAACGTGATACACCACATAAATAAAATGAAGAATAAAAACCACATAATAATAGATGCTGAAAAAGCCTTCGACAAAATCCAGCATCCATTTCTGATAAAAATGCTCAGCAGTGTGGGAATAGAGGGATCATATCTAGACATAATAAAGGCCATATATGAAAGATCTACAGCCAACATCATACTCAATGGGCAAAAACTAAAAGCATTTCCCTTAAGAACAGGAGCAAGGCAAGGATAACCACTTTTGCCACTCCTATTTAACATATTACTGGAAGTCTTAGCCACAGCAATCAGACAGGAAGAAAAAATAAAAGGGATCCAAATGTGAAAGGAGGAAGTGAAACTGTCATTATTTGCAGATGACATGATACTATACCTAGAAAACCCCAAAGACTCCATCAAAAGTTTACTAGACTTAATAAATAAATTTGGCAAAGTAGCAGGATACAAAATTAACGTCAAGAAATTGATGGAATTCTTATACACCAATGATGAACTCACAAAAAGAGAAACTAAGCAAAAAATCCCATTTACCATTGCGGCAAAAAAAATTAAGATACCTAGGAATAAACTTAACCAAAGAAATAAAGGACCTATTTGCAGAAAACTACAGGTCATTGAAAAAAGAAATAGAGGAAGATATAAAAAAGTGGAAGCACATACCCTGTTCGTGGATTGGGAGAATTAACATCATTAAAATGTCCATATTACCCAAAGCAATCTATAGATTCAACGCAATCCCCATCAAAACACCAACGGCATACTTCACAGAATTAGAACAATTATTTCAAAAGTTCATATGGAACCAAAAAAGGCCTCAAATAGCCACAGCAATCTTGAAAAGGAAGAACAAAGTTGGAGGGATCACAATACCAGGTTTCAGGTTATACTACAAAGCCACCATAATCAAAACAGCCTGGTACTGGCACAAGAACAGGTATATAGACCAGTGGAACAGAATAGAGAACCCAGAGATGGACCCAAGGCAATATGCTCAATTAATATTTGACAAAGGTGGAAAGAGCATACAGTAGAGTAAAGACAGCCTCTTTAATAAATGGTGCTTGGAAAATTGGACAACTACTTGCAGAAAAATGAAACTAGACCATCAACTTACACCCTACACGAGAATAAACTCAAAATGGATAAAAGACTTAAATGTAACTCATGAATCCATAAAAATCCTAGAAGAGACTGTAGGCAACAAAATTTCAGACATTATACGCAGCAGAATTTTTACTGACACATCACCTAAGGCAATAGAAACAAAGGAGAAAATGAACACATGGGACTACATCAAACTCAAAAGCTTCTGCACAGCGAAAGATACAATCATCAAAACAGAAATGCTACCCACTGTATGGGAGAGCATAATTGCCAATGATATATCAGATAAGGGGTTAATTTCCAATACATATAGAGTGCTCATACAACTCCACAAAAGGAAGACAAAGAATCCAATTAAAAAATGGGCAGAGGAACTGAATTGACACCTCTCCAAACAGGACATACAAATGGCTAAGAAACATATGAAGAAATGCTCATCATCACTAATCATCAGAGAGATGCAAATTAAATCAACAATGAGGTATAACCTCACACCTGTCAGAATGGCCACCATCAACAAATCATCGAACAACAAGTGTTGGTGAGGGTGTGGAGAAAAGGGGACTCTAGTGCACTGCTGGTGGGAATGCAGACTGGTTCAGCCACTATGGAAAACAATATGGTGTTACCTCAAAAAATTAAAAATGGAACATCCATTTGACCCAGTGATCCCGCTTCTAGGAATATACCCTAAGAAGCCTGAAACACCAATCAGAAAGAATATATGTACCCCCATGTTCAAAGCAGCACTATTTACAATAGCTAAGATTTGGAAACAACCCAAGTGTCCATCAGTAGATGACTGGATAAAAAAGCAGTGGTACATATACACAATGGAGTACTACGCAGCTCTACGAAAGAAAGATCTCTTATCCTTTGAGACTACATGGAAGGACCTGGAAAGTATCATCCTAAGTGAAACAAGCCAAACAGAGAAAGACAATCTTCATATGATCTCACTTATTTGTGGAATATAATGAACATAACTGTCTGAGGAAGGGGGTAGTCCCAGAGACGTGGAAATTGGATACAGACTGACAATCCCCTAAATGGGGGGGGGGGGGAGATAAACCACAGAACTTATATGCATGTATGCATGAACAGTGGACATGGACAACAAACTGGGGAAAGGGCAGTGAGGGAAGGGGCGGGGGGAATCAGTGGGGGGAAAAGGAGAAACATCTGTAACAAAAATTAATTAAAAAAATTATTCACACATTATGGGTTTTACAGAAAGATGTACTCTAGCATAAATAAATAAATAAATAAAAATTAAAAAAAACAAAACAAAAAAAAACCATCTCACAAAACTGAAGCTAGGATAACTAGAATGTGAGTAAACCATCTGATCCGACTAAGTCTCATTAATGTTAGCAGTGATATCAACTAGAACTGTTATAATGCACAGCATAGTTCTATAAGTAAACTATAAGTAACTATATGAAAAGTAGGTATTTTTTCACATGTTAACTGGTTAAATTGTACTTAGTCATAAATCCAAATGACCATATATGCTTATGCTTATTTTTTCTGGGCCCCCTATTCTGTTCCATTGCTTTATATATCTGTCCATGCCCAGTACCACATTTAGTTATTGAAGCTGCTTAAAAATTTTGATATGCTATAAAACAAGCCCCCACCTTTATTTTTTTGTTCAAAAGTGTTGTGCCTATACTTGGACTTTATATTCCCTATAAATTAGAATTGATTAAAAATGTCTAATTAACAGAAAAATATATAAAATCACTAAATATTAAAGTTTCAATTGAATTGCATTGAAGTAATTGATAACACTTCAGTAAATTGACAGTTGTACAATAAGGGATCTTTCAGAAAATGATTATGCTATATTGGAGAAACTTTTCAGGTCTTCCTAAGTATTTCTCAATTTGTTTCATTGTTTTCCGCATAGAAATTTTTGGACAGCTTTTCTTAAATATATTCTTAAATATTTGATTTTTTTTGTGTGTTTTAGCAGCTGTATTGATAAACAATTGATATAGAAAGAATTGCACATATTTAAAGTGTACAATTTTATTAGTTAGGACATATGCAAATAACCATGATACCATCACCACAATCAAGGTATTAGATATATTCAACCCCTCCCAATGTTTTATACTCTTATGTGTGTGTGTGTGTGTGTGCATGTGATAAGAACGCTTAACATGAACTCTAACTTTTAAAGAGATATTAAAGTACACAATACCATATTGTTAACTATAACCACTATTTCACACAGCAGTTTGCTGGAGTTTACTTGTGTAGTGTAAATGAAACCTTATACTCTTAGGAAAACAGCTCTCTATTTCTATTTTCCAGTTTCTGAAAACCACTATAGTAGTCTCTGTTTCTATGAGTGTAGCTATTTCATTTACCTTATACACGTGGAATCATGCAGTATTTGTCCTTCTGTGACTGAATTATGTCACTTAGCATAAGCCCTCTAGACTCATCCATATCATCACAAATGTTAAGATCATCACCTTTTTAAGGCTTAATATTTCATTGTATATATACACCATATTTTCTTTATCTATTTATCTGTCATGGATACCTGGGTTATTTCTTAGCTATTGGGAATATTGCTGCAATGAAAATGGAAATGCAAATATCTTTTCAAGATTCTGATTTTAGTTATTTTGCATGCCTACCGAGATGTAGGATTGATGGATCATATGGTAGTTCTATTTTAAATGCTTTTTGAGCAATTTCAATGCTGTTCTTCATTGTTGCTGCACAATTCTACATTGTGTGATAGTAAAAGTACAAGGGGTCGAACACACGTGTGTCTGCCGTTTTAACTCCACAGTCAAAGCACCATTTTAATAGCTACTGCTCACAATTTAAGAGCTTTATCTTCCACCTGTTAAAAAAATATTTTTTAGAAAAGATATCATGACACTTATGCAAGTATAAGATAAACACATATCAATCATTTTATTTAACTCACCAAATATTAATTCAAAGAAGAATTCAATAAATAAACTGATAGATAATCACGAAAGTATAAATGTATTTTCAAATAAATGCAAAACAGGTCACTATTCACAGATTAATACTCAATTGCATTTCACTGGACACAATTTATATTTTTATAAAAAATAATAATATGCACTATTATTAGTTTTCTACAACTACAGTCTTATAAAATATTTCAAAGTCAATGAAAAGTAGTGATAAAGCAGAGTTGCACCAGACAGAACAACCAAACATTTATTTTGCCTATTCAGTTTTTCTCAACATTTTCTTTTTTTTTTATTTTAATTTTTTAATTTTTTTTTTTTGTTACAGATGTTTCTCCTTTTTTACCCCATTGGCACAACCTTCCCGCCCCGCCCCCGGCTTTGTTGTCCATGCCTATTGGTTATATATACATGCATATAACTTCTGTGGTTTAGCTCCTCCCACCCCCCCATCCCCTCTTCTGAGGAATGTCAGTCTGTGCGCTACTTCCATGTTTCTGGGTTTACCATATTCCTCAGACTGTTATATTCATTATATTCCACAAATAAGTGAGATCATGTGGTATTTGTCTTTTTCTGCTTGGCTTATTTCACTTAGGATAATACTTTCCAGGTCCCTCCATGTCGTCTCAAAGGATAAGAGATCTTTCTTTCTCACTGCTGCATAGTACTCCATTGTGCATATGTACCACTGCTTTTTTATCCATTCGTCTACTGATGGACACTTGGGCTGTTTCCAGATCTTAGCTATTGTAAATAGTGCTGCTATGAACATGGGGGTACTTATATTCTTCCTGATTGGTGTTTCAGGCTTCTTAGGGTATATTCCTAGAAGTGGGATCACTGGGTCAAATGGCAGTTAAATTTTGAATTTTTTGAGGTAACACCATATTGTTTTCAATAGTGGCTGAACCAGTCTGCATTCCCACCAGCAGTGTACTAGAGTCCCCTTTTCTCCACACCCTCGCTGACACTTGTTGTTTAATGATATGTTCATGGCAGCCATTCTGACAGTTGTGAGGTGATACCTCATTGTTGTTTTAATTTGCATCTCTCTGATGATTAGTGATGTTGAGCATTTCTTCATATGTCTCTTGGCCATTTGTATGTCCTGTTTGGAAAGGTGTCTATTCAGCTCCTCTACCCATTTTTTAATTGTGTTCTTTGTCTTCCTTTTGTGGAGTTGTATGAGCACTCTGTATATACTGGAAATTAACCCCTTATCTGATACATCATTGGCAATGATGTTCTCCCATACAGTGGGTTGCCTTTCCATTTTGATGACTTTGTCTTTTGCTGTAAAGAAGCTTTTTAGTTTGAGGTAGTCCCATGTGTTCATTTTTTTCTTTGTTTCTGTTGCCTTAGGTGATGTATCAGTAAAAATTCTGCTGTGTATGATGTCTGAAATTTTGATACCTACATTTCCTTCTAGAATTTTTATGAATTCAGGAGTCACATTTAAGTCTTTTATCCATTTTGAGTTTATTTTTGTGTATGGTGTAAGTTGATGGTCTAGTTTTATTTTTTTGCCTGTGGCTGTCCAATTTTCCCAACACCATGTATTAAAGAGGTTGTCTTTACTCCACTGTATGCTCTTGCCTCCTTTGTCAAATATTAATTGAGCACATTGCCTTGAGTCCATTTCTGGGTTTTCAGTTCTGTTCCACTGGTCTATATGCCTGTTCTTGTGCCAGTACCAGGCTGTTATGATTACAGTCACTTTGTAGTATAACCTGATATCTGGTATTGTGATCCCACCTACTTTGTCCTTCTTTTTCAAAATTGCTGTGGCTATTGGGGGACTTTTTTGGTTCCATATGAACTTTTGAAGTATTTGTTCTAGTTCTATGAAATATGCCGTTGGTATTTTGATGGGGATTGCATTGAATCTATAGATTGCTTTGGGTAGTATGGACATTTTAATGATGTTAATTCTTCCAATCCATGAACAAGGTATGTGCTTCCACTTTTTTATATCTTCCTCTATTTCTTTTTTCAATGTCCTGTAGTTTTCTGCAAAAAGGTTCTTTACTTCTTTGGTTAAGTTTATTCCTAGGAAACTTAATTTTTTTGCCGCAATGATAAATGGGATTGTTTTTCAGTTTCTCTTTCTGTGAGTTCATCATTGGTGTATAAGAATACCATTGATTTCTTGACGTTAATTTTGTATCCTTCCAATTTGCCAAATTCATTTATTAAGTCTAGTAAATTTTGATGGAGTCTTTAGGGTTTTCTATGTATAATATCATGTCATCTGCAAATAATGACAGTTTCACTTCCTCCTTACCAATTTGGATCCCTTTCATTTTTTTCCCATGTCTGATTGCTGTAGCTAAGAATTCCAGTACTATGTTAAATAAGAGTGGCGAAAGTGTACATCCCTGTCCTGTTCCTGTTCTTAATGGAAATGTTTTTAGTTTCTTCCCATTGAGTATGATGTTGGCTGTAGGTCTTTCATATATGGCCTTTATTATGTCGAGATATGATCCCTCTATTCCCACACTGCTGAGTGTTTTTATCAGAAATGGATGCTGGATTTTGTCGAATACCTTTTCAGCATCTATTGATATGATCATGTGATTTTTATTCTTCACTTTGTTTATGTGGTGTATCACATTTTTTGATTTGTGAATATATTACCAGCCTTGCATCCCTGGAATAAATTACACTTGTTCATGGTGAATAATTTTTTTGATGTATTACTGGATCCGTTTTGCTAATATTTTGTTCAGGATTTTGTCATCTGTGTTCATCAGGGATATCGGACTGTAGTTTTCTTTTTTTGTAGTGTCTTTTTCTGGTTTTAGAATTAGAATTATGCTGTCCTTATAGAACGTATTTGGAAGTTTTCCTTCTTCTTGA
Source organism: Molossus molossus (assembly GCF_014108415.1). Taxonomy (NCBI): domain Eukaryota; kingdom Metazoa; phylum Chordata; class Mammalia; order Chiroptera; family Molossidae; genus Molossus; species Molossus molossus. The sequence goes on from NW_023425388.1 coordinate 89,812,220, forward strand.
ATTTTTTGAAATAGTTTGTGGAGAATGGGTGTTAGTTATTTTTGAATGTTCAGTAAAACTCCCCCGTGAAGCCATCTTGATTACCTGTTTAATTTTCTTAGTTGTTATTGATCTGTTCAATTTTTCTATCTCTTAGTGGTCTAATTTTGGGAGACTGTGTTTCTAGAAATTGGTCCATTTCGCTTAGATTGTCCAATTTATTGCCATATAGTTGTTCATAGTAGCTGTTAACGATCTTTTGTATTTCTGTGGTGTCAGTTGTTACTTCTCCTCTTTCACTTCTAATTTTGTACTTTTGGGTTCTCTCTCTTTGTTTCTTGGTGAGTCTAGCTAAGGGTCCATTAATCTTGTTTATCTTTTTGAAAAACCAGTGCTTTGTTTCATTCATCCTTTGAATTGTCTTTTTGGTGTCCATGTCATTTATTTCTACTCTGATCTTTACTGTTTCCTTCCTTATACTTGTTCTGGGGTTTTCTTTTTGTTTGCTTTCTAATTCTTTAAGTTTTGAGGTTAGACAGTCAATTAAAAATTTTTCTTGTTTTTTGAGGTAGGCCTGTAGTGCTATGAACTTCCCTCTCAGAACTGCTTTTGCTGCATCCCATAATTTTTGTGTTGTGTTGTGTTCATTTTCATTGTTTTCCAGGAAGTTTTGAATTTTTTCCTTGATCTCCTCTGTAACCCACTCATTGTTTAATAACATGCTATTTAGCTTCCATGTAGTCAAATGTCTTTGTATGTTCTTGTTGCAATTGATTTCTAGTTTCATGCCATTGTGATCTGAGAAGATGCTTGATATGATTTCAGTCTTCTTGAACTTGTAGAGACTTAGTTTGTGCCCTAACATGTGGTTTATCTTTGAGAATGTCCCATGTGCACTTGAGAAGAATGTGAATTCTGTAGTTTTAGGGTGTAAATCTCTGTAGATATCTATTAAATCCATTTGGTCTAGTGCATCATTTAGAGTCTCTGTTTCCTTGCTAATTTTTTGTCTAGAGGATCTATCCAGTGATGTCAGTGGGGTGTTGAAGTCCCCTGCTATGATTGTATTGCTGTTGATGTCTTCAGAAGATTTTTAATATATTTTGGAGCTCCTATATTGGGTGTATATATGCTTATCAAGGTTCTATCTTCCTGTTGGATAGATCCTTTCAATATTATATAGTGGCCTTCTTTGTCTCTAGTTATGGCCTTCATATTGAAGTCTATTTTATCAGATATGAGTATTGCTACCCTAGGTTTTTTTTGCTTTCCGTTTGCTTGGAAAATTTTTTTCCATCCCTTCACTTTCAATCTATGTGTCTTTTGTTTTGAGGTGAGTCTCTTGTAAACAACATATAGATGAGTCGTGCTTTCTTATCCAATCAGCTACTGTGTGTCCTGTTATGGGAGCATTCATTCCATTTACATTTAAGGTGATTATTGATATGTATTTATTTATTGCCATTTTTGTTTAGTGTGGTTCTATTTTTCTTCCCATTTCCTGCTAATTACAGCAGTCCTTTTAACATTTCTTGCAGTGCTGGTTTGGTGCTAATGTATTCCCTTAGCCTTTTTTTTTTGTCTGGGAAGCTCTTTATTTGAGCTTCCATTTTGAATGATACCTTTGCTGGGTACAGTAGTCTTGGATTCAGATCCTTGTTTGTCATGACCTTGATTACTTTATGCCATTTTCTTCTGGCCTGTAGTGTTTCTTGTGAGAAGTCAGCTGAGAGCCTTATGGGGTTTCCTTTGTAGGTAACCTGTTGCTTATCCCTTGCTACTTTTAGAATTCTTTCTTTGTCTTTCATTTTTGCCATATTAATTATTATGTGTTTTGGGTTGGGCCTGTTTGGGTTCTTCTTACTTGGGACTCTCTGAGCTTTTTGAACTTGATTGCCTTCTTTCTTCACCAAATTAGGGAAGTTTTCTGTCACTATTTTTTTTTTTTTTTAATCCTCACCTGAGGACATTTTTCCATTTTTTGTACAGATAGAGTGGGAGGGAGAGAGAGGAAGAGAGAGCGAGAGAGAAACATCGATGTGAAAGGGACACATCGAGTGGCTGCCACCCGCACCACCATCCAGGTCCGGGACAAACTGCAACCGAGGTACGCGCCCTTAGCCGGAACCGAACCCGGGTCTCTCCGGACCGCAGGCTGTCGCTCTAACTGCTGAATCAAACTGGCCAGGGCTGTCACTATTTTTTTTAATATAGTCTCTATCCCTTGCTCATTTTCTTCTTCTTCGGGGACTCCTATCATGCAAATATTATTATGTTTCCAGTTGTCCCACATTTCTCTTAAGCTGTCTTCCTGTTTTTTAATAGTTTTTTCCTTTTTGTTTTCTGATTGGTTGATTTTTTTTCTACCCTGTCTTCTAATTCACTGATCCGGTCCTCACTTTCCTCTACTCTGCTTTTTAAACCCTCCAATGTGTTTTTCTTTTCTGATATGTCCTTTTTTATCTCTTCTTGATGGTTTTTAATTTCCAATTGGCTTATTTTCAGTGTCTCTATGTCCTTACTCATGCTGTTGAGCTTCCTCAAGATCATAGCTCTGAATTTTAGCTCTGTTAACATGCCTAATTGCTCCACATTGATCTCATCTTCAGTGGAGGTCTCTTGCTCTTTCATTTGGCTTCTGTTTCTGTGTTTCACAGTTTTGGCTATCACAGTTGGCTTTGGAGGCTGTCAAGTTTTCCCTGTGGGTGTTGGTGTTCTCCTGTGTTTAGATGAGCGAGGGAGGACGTTAAACCCCACTGTCAAGTCTTACTTTACTGGTTAAAGTTGCTAGCCCTGGAAAGGTACTGTTATCCTCTATCTTTTTGCCTGGAGGCTAGCAGTCGAGGTTACTTGATGAGTTTTGGGTTGTCAGTTGAGTGAAAAACTCCCTCAGGTGCTCAGCATAAGGGGATTTCACGAGGGTGGGGCAGATGTTGGTTGTTAATCAGCTTCAATTAGCACTTCAATGGCCCACAGGGTGGGATTGAATCTCCAAGTGATGGGCTGCTGCCTCTCCCCAGAGCCCTGGGAAGGAGCAATATGGCCACCGTCCTGCGAGGCAGCAACTCAGCAAAAGCTCTGAGCGCCCTCCAAATCCCGTGTGTCCTGACACAGTTCCTGTCCAGTCTTTCCTCCTTCTACCAGAGCCCAAGGTGAGTGGCTGTGGCTTTTTTAGCCTCTGTCCCGGCTCTGCGCTGTGGAGGCACTTGGGAATGTAACCTGAGGGCACCGCTCCCAGCTAAGGCCTCTGCTGAGCTGCCGACTGTGGGCTCCCAGCCCCCATCTAGTGCCTTCACAAGCCTCCCGGGATGGAGTCAGTGTCCCTGGTTATATGGTCCTTGCAAGCTGCATTTCTGTTGGTTTTTCCCATTGATTTGTCTGTGTTATAGTTGTAATTCCAGTTTAGTTCTGGGAGATGGTCCGTGTAGCTTCCGTTCACTCTGACACCTTTTTGGAATCCTCAACATTTTCTTAAATATCTGTGGGAACAGGTTAGGCCTTCTAATGATCACATTAGAATTTTAATATTAACACTTCAGCTTCTGCTGTTCATAGCATATAAATTTGCTGTGCTCCCTAAACCTCTGCTTGTTCAAAGTTATTTCTAAGACTGCCAAGTCTCTACTCATTTAATCATTATTTCTTCTGACATCTTTCCCCAGGGGATGGGTCCTAAATATCATGTCTCCAAAATTTTCATGGACTAATTCTTGATAAGAGAAAACTCTAGTACTCTTTTAGTCTTCCAATTTTCATTCACACTATTTCTTCAACACATATTCAACTTCTAGTGTTGGTTTACGGCAATCCAATGGCCTTCAGGATGATTTGATTGCCATTGTGCCCAGTGAGTCCATTACTAGTCACCCTGTGAGAGGCTCTGTATGAGTTTTGATCTTTGGACACTTTTGTACTGCTGGGTTCATTCCATGTGAAATAACACCCCCCTCCCGACCTTGTTAACATATATATCCTCAATATATGGTAATTTTTAGAATATAGTTTTACTTATTTATTGAATAAAGTGCACAAATATTACACCTTATCAATATGCATGATATTTCTCTTTATTTAGTTCTTAATTTTTTCCCCTCAAACATGTTTTCTAGTTTTCAATGTTTAAATCTTGAAAATACAGGGTGTGGCAAAAATAGGTTTATATTGGGAAAGTTGGAAGGTTTATAGTTGGTCATATGGGAAATAATACAATAGTTAATAAATAATAGTACAAAAATACTGTTTCACATATTCACAACTGTAAACCTACTTTTGCTCCATCCTATATTTCATTAAATGTATCCCTTGGGATTTGTAATTGAAAATTATATCATTTTAGTATTATGTTTTAATTGTGTTTTCTATACACCCAATGTTTGACATACAAATGTAGGGTTGTTATGTTCCTATTGGATGCACCTTATTGTCTGATAATAACATAACCAGCTTTTTTTTATTGAATCACTTACATGGTATCTCTTTCACATTCCTTTGCTTTCAAACCTTTTATTTTTGTATTTATTGTGTATCTCTTATAAACATCACATAGTTGGGTTTTTTGTTCATTTTGTCTTTTTATTTGTTTATTTTTCCAGTGTGACAGTCTTTATTTTATGGTGGACAATTACATCAAACATGTGATGTCTTGTGTTATCTGTTTATGACATTAGTTTTCTTTTTCCCTTTATTTCTTGCTTCCTTTTTCCATCAATTAGGTATTTTTATATCATTTTACTTTTCTCATTTATTATCTTGTCAGTTCTCTATCAGTTAGTGCTTTAGTTGTTACTCTAGAGATTACTTTTTAAAAATCTTTTTGAGTAATGACTAAACTTGATGACAAGTTAACTTTTTCTCTTCCTACTTTTTATGCCACTGTTACTGTGCAGAAAGGAGTTAATAAAGGAGGCCAGAGGCTGATTAGAAGGGCCTGCTTGACTGGCATCTGGAAACTGATTCTGAAATGCTTTCTAACTTATAAGTTGTCTCTCTCTACCAACAGTGTGATTTATAGTGAACATCTGCTTTCTTCTGACAGTCCAGGAGTTGAGCTAAGTATGCCCATGTGAAAAGCTACCAATAAAAAACCTAAACTGAAATGGGTCTCCCTGGGCAGAAATACTGCACTATGTTGCTGTATTTTCTCTGCTGAAGGGATGGTACTCTCTATGTGAGCTCTCACTGGAGGAAGAGAGTAAAGGAAGCGTACTCCTGGACTACTCCAGACTCTGCCTACGTCTTTTTCCCTTATTGACCCAGTTGTATCTAGTGTTACTGTGTTACTGTGGTGCTATGTTTCTGTAATAAATCTGAGCCATGGGACAAACTACATGCTGAGTCTATGAGTCTTTGTAGTGAATTATTATACATGTGGATGGTCTTGGGGACCCCCAAACAATTGGTATATATTTTATTTGCACAAATGTCATAGACTTCATAAGAATTGATCATTTACTTAAAAAGTCTTTAGATTGCAAGCTTCATTTGTCCTTCTTTGACATATTTCCTATAGATCCATCTGAGATTACTTTTATTCTGTCAAAACTCTCTTTAGTAGTTCTTTAATACATATCTGTTCTCTTAATTTTATGTTTTGGAAAATGTTATTATTTTACCTTTATTTAAGAAAAACATGTTTTCTAAGTATAGGATTCTGCACTAGCAGATTTTTCCCCAACACTATTAAAACTAATGACGATTTTTCTCCACTAGACAAAAAGAAAAGCTTATGTTTTTGTCTTTATCAGCACTTTGATTATGATGAACTTACAAGTGGTTTTCTTTATATTTGTCCAGTTTAGGGTTTAATGATTTATTTAAGTGGTGTTTTGATGTATGTCATTATATTTGAAAATGTTTACCCAGTATTTATATAAATACTTATTTTGTCCTGTATCTTTCTCTATTCTACCTTTAAGACTCCAACTACACATATGTGAGAACTTTTTTTCATGCCCCATATGTCTTTATACACTTTTCAACATTTTTCATGCTTTTTGTTTGTTTGTTTGGTCTTTATATTAGGATTCTTCAAATGGACCTATAAATGTAAATTTTATGTATTTTTAATATGTTTTTATTGACTATTTTTAGAGAGAGAGAGAGAGAGAGAGAGAGAGAGAGAAATTTCAATCAGTTGTCTTCTGTATGCACCCCTATCAGGAATTGAACATGAAACCTGGATATGTGCCCTGACCAAGACTCAAACCAGTGACCTTTCGGTGCCTGTGATGATGCTCAGCCAACTGAACCACACCAGCCAGAGCAATGTATTTTTATTACTTTATATTAACTAACCCAGTGTCTTAGTGGACTAGAAAGTCACATTTAGGTGTTACATATATAATGTATTCATGGACCCATTGGGTTCCTTGTATTTATTTCTCATGTTGCTTCTTCTCTGCCAAAATGTGTCTTAACTGTTCATTTTTTTGTTATATTCTCACACAACATATTTTTAAATAAATCTCTCACCTTAGAACTGATTTCCCTTGGTTTTGTTTTCCTTAATAGATTATGATTAATTATGCATAAATATAAACTTTGCATTTAAAATGACTATGAATAGTTCTTTATAAACATATTCAAATATTTTGATTGTTCTCTTAATCATTTTTATTGCTTAGAAAATATTAATCTTCTTATATAAAAGGTAAATAATGGATTATTTTCAACTGACTAAAAATAGTAAGAGTATCTTTTCAAAAAACTGTCAGAGTTTTGAAGTTTTTAATGCATTTTATAAAATTATCTGTTTGATGATTTGTTGATGGCGGCCATTCTGACAGGTGTGAGGTGATACCTCATTGTTGTTTTAATTTGCATCTCTCTGATGATTAGTGATGGTGAACATTTCTTCATATGTCTCTTGGCCATTTGTATGTCCTGTTTGGAGAGGTGTCTATTCAGCTCCTCTGTCCATTTTTTAATTGGGTTCTTTGTCTTCCTTTTGTGGGGTTGTATGAGCACTCTATGTATATTAGAAATTATCATTGGCAATGATGTTCTCCCATACAGTGGATTGCCTTTCCATTTTGATAGTTGTTTCTTTTGCTGTGCAGAAGCTTTTTAGTTTGTTGTAGTACCATGTGTTCATTTTTTCCTTTGTTTCTGTTGCCTTAGGTGATGTATAGTGAAAATTCTGCTCCGTATGATGTTGGCGAGGGTGTGGAGAAAAGGGGACTCGAATACACTGCTGGTGGAAATGCAGACATAGTGCAGCCACTATGGAAAACAATATGTTGTTACCTCAAAAAATTAAAAATTGAACTTCCATTTGACCCAGTGATTCCGCTTCTAGGAATATACCCTAAGAAGCCTGAAACACCAATCAGGAAGAATATATTCATATTCATAGCAGCACTATTTACAATAGCTAAGATCTGGAAACAGCCCAAGTGTCCATCAGTAGACAAATGGATAAAAAAGCTGTGGTACATATACACAATGGAGTACTATGCAGCAGTAAGAAAGAAAGATCTCCTATCCTTTGAGACGACATGGAGGGACCTGGAAAGTATTATCCTAAGTGAAATAAGCCAAGCAGAAAAAGACAAATACCACATGATCTCACTTATGTGGTACGGAATATAATGAACATAACAGTCTGAGGTATATGGTAGACCCAGAAACATGGAAGTAGGGCACAGACTGACATCCCTCAGAAGAGGGGATGGGGGGTGGGAGGAGCTAAACCACAGAACTTATATGCATGTATGCATGACCAATGGACATGGACAACAAAGCCGGGGACAGGGCGGGGATGGGGTGGGGAGGGGGGTGCCAATGGGGTAAAAAAGGAGAAACATCTGTAACAAAAAAATAAGTAAAAAATTAAAAATAAAATAAAATTATCTGTAGTGCTCTATTCTGAATTAGAAAATTAATGTTGCACATTAATTAGGTGAGCTAAGAATTGGGATTGCTCATCTGAAATACTCATCTAATCCAAAGAAAGAATATGAGATAATACACATTAGTTACTAAATGCTAGTCTTTTAAAAAAATCTTTAAGGTTTCTATTATCTATCTGCATAAAAGAGAAGAAATAATCTTGCAGATAGCTTTGTATAAATATGATGACTTTGACCATTTGATTTCTATTTATAATATTCAATAATTTCAAAATATTTAATTATTATACTTGAGTTTGTTTCAAAATAAAAATTTAAAAAATATATAAATATGATCCATTTTCTACAAGAACATATGTTATTTATATGCCTTCTACAAGAAACACAATCCACAATCCATTCTGGGCACTATATTATTAAAAAATTGTCAGTCTGCACTGTCAAGTTTTTAGTTTATTGATAAAACAAATTTTCAAAGTATTCTACATTTTCAATCATATAAGCATTTTACCACAAAAATGTATGATATATAATTATTAAAATAAAATGCAAGTAATTATCTCTAAATAACTAAATAAAAAATATTAGGATTATAAAGTACATCAAAAAATAGTAATCTATAAAAAAAGAACCTAATTATTGATTTACCAGAATATCTACCATAAACCAATTGAAATAAATCTAAATAAACAAAACAACAGAGAATATCAAATTTTAAAAAAAAAAAAAAGGGTCTTAAACTCACTCAAATTTAATATGATTTGAGCCACATTGTAAAAAAAAACATACTGCCAACACCCCATCCTAGTTTTGCTCTGTGGAGACACCTTCCTTACACCTCTTGAACTTTGATATCTCCTCCCATTGGATATTCTTCTAACCCTGCTCTGTCTTTGACTTCCCCTAGCAGTCCACCTTCCATTATGTGGGTGCCCTTTTCATCTCAACTCACTTCTAAAACTTATGATAAACTGTCCCTTTCCTTTAGCCCTTTGTGAGTACAATATTTGTTTTGTCTAACCTTGACAACCTCACTTGGTCACCCTGTCATGCAGATTTTCTTATTCTACTAAATCTTTGACTTCCATCTATTAAGCTGTCTTTCCAAGTGGATACAACTTTCTCCTCTCTGCTTGGGGCTTGCTGTTCTCGTTTGGGCATTATCACCATTTATAAATGTCTTTCTAAGCCTTCTCAGGTTCTGATATAGGCGTATGAGACATCATTTTCCCCTCCAACTCAACATAGTAAGCTACTTTTCATGGCCTCACCTAATATCTTTAGAATGGAAACCGTCTTGATTGGCTGATAGTGAGAAGACAAGCCGAGTGCAAGCAACCCCCTTAGCTTTCAGTGCAGAGACCCTGCCCATGGCTTTTGTAATTCTCATACATCCACCAACCACCTAAACTACAGTGGAACTAGAAGTCCCCAAATGCCTGGAGGCTTATCATGTATAAAAGGCAGCTGGAACAGGGCGCAGGGCTCAGCCTTTGGAGGTGACTCCACTGGCCCAGCACTGGTGTGTATTAAACAGTCATTTTCTAATCCTCCGAGTGAGTGCAGTCTGTCTCTTCCTGCCGACTGAATTTCTGCCACAACAATACTAGCATATCAATATTAATTTCCTGGTTTTGATGGTTATATTGTGATTATGTAAAATAGTGTCCTTATTTAAATGAAATAAATACTAAAGTATTTGAGGATAATAGACACCCTCTTTGCAACTTGATCTCAAATGGTTCAAGGAAATCGAGAGGAAATAGGCAAGGCTTTACTATACTAGGCAATAAAAATACTAAACTGTTGCCATGATTAAAATGTTAGGATAGTTTTGCTGAAACAAAATGAATAAAATTATTTAATTTCTAAAGGTTTTTTGCCTAGCATTTTAACTTTGTGCAACTCAAAGTTTCAGATCCATAAATATCTTGAGGGAAAAAACTCAGCACCTTAGGTCTCAAAGGCTGCCAGTGTTTCCTCACCAACCCCATGTCACCACCAAAACCTCTGCAATTTTCTCCCTCCCCCTGTAGCAGGCATCTAATGGAGAAAATCTGAATTCCTAGCTTCTAATTTTGTTATTCAAATAAATTTGAACTATGCCCTTTCTCATAATTGCGACTGCACCCATGGGTAGCCAGCTGCACGACTTCAGCTCATCTCCTCTTAGGTGTCCCCTCTCCAGTATCTTAGCCCCTCAGGGCAACATTGCTTTGGTAGCTCTTTGATGGCTCTAAAGTTTGGATTTTTAAGTTCCCTTTAGTGAGAATGATGTTTTCCTTTAGTTACTCAAACAACTTAAAATTGGAAGTCCCAATTTCTAAAAGTTTTAACTCATTTTCACACCATGTAAACTTGGTTTTTTAAGGCTTCCAACATGAGAACTTTATGAATCATGATATAAATTAACTGTCTTCAATATCCTGCCTTTCAGATAGATGAAAAATTTTATAAAATCAAAAGATAAGCCAGGCTGGTGTGGCTCATTGGTTGAGCAACTACCCATGCATCAAGAGGTCGTCAGTTCGATTCCTGGTCAGGGCACATGCCCAGGTTGTGGGCCAGATCCCCAGTGTGGGGCATGCAGGAGGCGGCCAATTGATTTTTTATCTCATCGATGTTTCTCTCTCTGTGTCTCCCATCCTCTCTCTCTAAAAAAATCAATAAAGAAAAAAAATTTTTTTAAATCAAAAGATAAACTTCAAACTTCATGATATAATACAAAATCATCTTTTTTGGGGTGAGGGGAAGAAAGCAAATCTTGAAATTGCTTCTATAAAATATACATGTTCAGAATAAAATAGAAATGAGTTAGTATATAAAACATCTTACTGGCATAATATCAGAAGCAGTGTTCTCTCTTTTTTTTAAATTTAAATTATTTACATAGTTATTATATCTCAACTTGGTTTATTTCTCTCTAGGTGTTGCCAGGTTTGGTGAAAAATTATATTAATAAATAAATACATAGAGGATACCCAGTCAAATTTGAATTTTAAATTGAAAAATTGTCTTACTGCATACGTATGTTCATTAAATAATTGGGATGTACTTTGTTTACCTAAGATTCAAATTTAACTGAGTGTCCTGTATTTCACCTGGCAAATTCATTCTCTCCTTAAGGTCAGAAGTATATGTTGGTCAGAGGATATAAGTTTTGGGAAGATATGGGTGATTTAAAGTTAATTTATATAAAAATATAAAAAATCAGAAAAAGCGAATAGTTAATAAACCCAAACAACAGAGAAGAACCAGAAGCCTAAAAATGCTATTGTGCAGAATACAGTGGGGATGTCAAAACTTAAAGGATTGATAAGAAAAACCTTAGGAAAAAAAAAAACATTTATTGTATCTTAAAAACCACCGAAGCATTATATCAGTTTAATGTTAAGCCTGACATCATTGTAGGATTGTTTAAATATACTTTAGTAAAAATAGAAATAAGGTCCCAAGCAAAATCTAATTTCATACTCCTAGAGATGAGAACATGAACTGGGGTGAGTGTAAGGGGGCAGAAATAAAGGCAGTTGCTGTAAGGCTGTAGTGTGTTCACTACCTGAAGCATCAGGATGAAATACAGTTAACTCTGGAAGGGCATGTTAACTGATTTGTTTTTCATTAGCTATGCTCAGTTACAAGGTTGTGGCTCTCTTTAGTCTGTTAAATAAAGCCATTTTTCATCAAAAAACTTTGTATAAGAGACAAATTCAGGTTCATCAATAAGAATTAATTTCTATTTATGGTGCTATAATTTGCAAGACTTTAAAACCAACATCCATGGAACATTCTGATTTTGAACTCTATTCTTGAGCATACTGCCAAAGATTTTTTTCTATATTCTCGATAAATTATAATTTTATAAACACTTTACCTCTTTCATAGTTATTTTTTATTTCATTTATTTTATGAACTTTTGAATTTCCTATGACAAATTTTCTAACTGTTTCCCTTACTATGATAGTTCCAAATCACAACATGCTCTTATATATCAACGATTCAATATTCCTTCCAACTTACCAAGAAAATCTATAGGCATGAAATTCCCATCTTTCTTTCTCTCCAATTGAAAATATGCATGGAATAAAACCCTTTCCACTCTCTCACACTCCAATGCTCTGCATCACTTCCTCCAGGGATAGATGAATGTGGGGCAATTACAAAGGCATAAGGTATAAAGTATAAAAAGTGCTAACATTTTTTGGTAGTTTTTACAGTGTGTTTTTCTATACATTGTTGTATGTAATAAGAAAGTATGAAATTTGCTATTATATTTATATTAGAAAGTATCACAGTTTAAGTGATTTGCTCAAAGTCACACAGAAAAAATTAAATTTTAATTTAGAGTAACTTCAAATATCTAGGCTTACCCAGAGATCCCTGACCACACTGAGTATAACTTCCACAGTCATAATGCAAAATATAACTAGATTGAAATCAAAGTCTTTATAACCCCTGTATTAGAAAGGGAGAATGTAAATGAGTGTAAAGAAAATTATAGAACAAAACTCTAAGTCTATATATTTTGTACTGTGTTATTCAGCAACTATGCAAAAACAAGGAGTTATTTATTAATTCAATTATTATCCATTTCTTCACTCATCAAACAGTCATGACGAGATGCCTGAATAGAATACATATTTACCTCTTGAGAGGGTTCCAAGAGGAAAGAGGGTTAAGGAATTTACTCTGAAAGAAACTTCTCTAGCCTTGACAATTTTCTGTCATATCAAGAACCTGTCCACACAACAGGGAAAAAATATGTCCACAATTAATAGTAGTGAAAAAAATTGTACTTATAAATGAAGTTCTGATGCACAGTAAATAGAGATCAAACTAATAACTTAATGTACTCAAGATAAAAAGTTGAGCTCTTTTATTTCTAGGACTTTGTATTTGCTGCTTCTTCTGCCTGGAATCCTTCTTCCTCAGGTGTATGTAATTTTTTCATCACCTTTTCCAGGTCAGAGCCTTTTTTTCCCCTCAGAATTTATATTGATTTTTGAGAGAGAGGAAGGGAGAGAGAAACATCAATGTGAGAGAGAAATATTAATCAGCTATCTCCTGCACACCTCCCACCCGGGATCAAACCTGCAACCTAGATATGAGACCCCACAGGTAATGAACCGGCAACCTTTCGGTGCACAAGAAGATGCCCAACCAGCTGAGCCACACTGACTAGGAATCCAGGTGAGAGCCTTAACATCTCTCTGCTACAATTGTAGCTACCTCCTCCACAGGTATCCCCATTCTCCATAACACTCATTATCTCACACATACATATTTATCTATTTGTATTGTTATTATTTTATTGTCTGTCACTTGCATAAAAGCTGTATAAGAATATATTTTGTTTTTATGACTATCTTATCAGCACTTTGAAAAGTGTCTAGGATAACATAGTTGCTCAATAAAGATTTTAAGTTAATATTTTAGAACAGAGAATTTAGAAGACATACAAATTAAAAAAAAAAAAAAAACTCAAAAGAAATTATGATGTTTCATTTAAAATTCCCCCAAAAAGAAATTTGCAAGTAGCTGATCCAAAAAATCGGCCGGCAGCTGGATCGCACCGTCCCTCTGGGGCTCGGGCTTCCCACTGCTGGTGTGAGCTACTGGACTGCACAGGCCTCTGTGGAGCCCCAGGTCCCGCTGCCCCGTGGGGCTCAGCTCCTGCTTAGCCTTTGCTGTAGATTTTGGGGGTGGGTCAGAGCTGCTGGTCTGTGCTTCTGTTGCCTGGGGATGGATGTCTGCTCCCAGCCTCTGTTGCTGGGGCTATATCTCCACTCTGATCAGGCTGCTACTATGGGGGATAGTGCTGGGCTCCGGGCTGTCCACGGCTTCTGCGACAAGCACCTTGGGAGCTCCACTACTGTGCACCGGTCTGTGCTGACACAGAGTGTCCACTGGTCCAATGGTGCCGCATGCACTGGTGGCTCAGGTTGCTGGGCCCTATGCACTCCCACTGTCTCCTCCCAGGGAAGACCCGGGATCTTCCAAAATGGTGGGACCTCCCCGTGGTGCAGGGAGAAGTGTCCTGAGGGGTCGCTTGCCGCGGTAGCCGGCTGCTCCGTCCACAGCACAGGACCCTTCTGCTCCGTGTCTCTGCACTGCTCGGGTTTGGTTGTCCACCTTCACGCCCACTCACACACACACTCGCCCTCCCTCCGGTCCTGCCCCACCATCTTCTCCCACTTTATTTCAATTTTTGAAGAATTCTTACAAATATTTTTTTTAAAAGAAACTACTTTTATTCATCTGCTGCCTCAATTTTTGTCCATACCTCTCTGCTTAAATCTGTTGTGGAGGGGGCTTCCTTAGTATGCTCCTGACGCAGATGGTCTTGGGCTAAGGTCAATGGTAATCCTCATTTTGTGGCTTTTGGGTCATTGGATCTCACAGGAGAATCACTCCTGATTCCTATTTTTCTAAGCTCCCACCCCCCCATATATAATCATAAATTTAAAAGTCTGTTTTCAAAGTTCCAAGAGTGGTTGCCATTACTTAACTGCAGCTGAGGGAACCTGGGCTAATGGCACCTGGAAGGTTGGTAGCAGAGGAGCTGACTCGGTCTCTGGGCAATACCTGCTGCTCCAGCGACACAGTGTTCTCTCCTGCCGGTTCGCGTGACTGAGTGCTTCCTTCAGAGATACTATTTTCATGAAATGTGTTACTTTCACAGTTTGTACATTGTGAGAAGTGCTTCTCACCATGCGAACTTCACTGCATTGCTGTGCTTAGAAGTTTAAAAATAAAAATTTTAAAATAAATAAGCACTCTTTCAAATGTTCTCAAAACTCTTGCTCTTTCCCATCATCATTTTAAATAAAAAAAACACAGTAGGCATAACAATACTTACATACCTGTAGGGTTTTACTAAAATCAACATGCTGTGTTAGCCAGTAATTAATTTACTTATAATTATATGATCTCTTATATACAGAGTATAAATAAACTTTCTTTGGCATTATTTGCTTTATGATTTATTGGCTGTCAACCTACTAATTAGTAAAATAAACATATCTCAACTCAGTTGCAGATTAGATGGCGAGGGTGCCTATGTAACGGGCAAACAGTAGCCAGGCCTGTGGTCGGAGAAAGGAGGTAGACTTGCAGACACAGAAATTAGCATTTTTTTGACAATATATTTTTCTATTTCTAATGTTTATTAGCATCAGTTGTTCGGTTACCCAATTATAATTAGAAAGATGAACTATCAGGTACCATTGTCCTCTGACTCACCTAAAAATGTCCTACAATTCTCACTCACATTTGCCCAGGAAACTGATATTTGTTCTACAATTTAATAGGAGTAAAAGTGAGAATTATTGGTAGGGAGATGTTAAAATAAGATACTCCATGTAAAATCACTTTTTTATAATGTTAAAATTTTTTTCTCCATTTGAAAGAAGAAAAATAATTACACCCATAGCTCACATTGCCCGGGCAATACCCTCTTGTGCACAGGCCTTAAAATGTCCCCCTACACAATGAAACAAGCAAGATGAAATTCACCAAGTGTCACATCCTTCGTACTTATCTCTGTCAATATGACAACTAAAACCATTTCTGCTCATGCATTAGCTTCCACACTCTTATTCCCATCTGTCCAATTTGTGAATTTAGCTTATTAGTCTTCTCCTTCCCCCAACGTTTTTTTCCCAGTTTCTTCTCTGGAATGTCTACTCATCAAGTACTGTATATTGTCAAACTCATTCCTGAATTTCTACTTCCCATCTGTTGTTTAAATGATATCCTTTCCCCCTCTGAGATACCATTTCCTTCAGTCCTTTCAATAGGAAGTTATATTTTATTCACGTGCCATATATCTTAAATTTTAGAGCAGAACTGGTACCCTCTTTGCTCTCCATTGTTGCTTCTAGATCATTATTGTTTTATCTTTGGAATTCTTGATAGTTAACAGTATACATGCTCTATACTTCCCCTAACAGACTTTACCAGCTAGCCCATAATACTTAACTCCTTTTCATTTGTCTCTATGATACTTTAACCTTTGTATTTCTCATTTACTCCTTAGGCTCCTAACATACTCAGCTCCAAAGAATTTTTCTTTGCTTTATGCTGCCATGGTCACACTGTACATGTTGTCATTATCATAAACAGAACTATCTCTTGAGTCACTAATTTACATTTCTTACTATAAAATTTTCTAACATCAATAGTCAAATATATTGATCTTGCAGATCTTGCTATGTGACCTTTAGCAAATTACTTAACTTCACTATGTCTTTGTCCCCTTGTGTTAGATGAACATAATGATAGCACTTTTCTTATGGAGTTGATCTGAGGAATAAATTAACCCAATTATATAAAATGCTTTAAACATTTCTTAAAAATAGCAAGTGTGCATTAAGTATTAGCAATCACTTATTATCATTGTAATAACTTGCTAATACTAATTTCATTTTATTATTTTTTCCTTTTTTATTTCATGGTGTACTCTATACCATGCAAAACACTCCCCCCGCTCCCCCAGCAAATATGCTCTTCCAACAGCACAAATTCAACTTTATTCCATTTCAACATTCATCAAATCTCTAGCTCCTTTCTCACTTTCAGCTGGTGTGTCTAGAAGAGAAGGAGGAGCAGGAGGAGGGGGAGGAGGACGAAGAGGAGGAGGAGGAAGAGGAGGAGGAGAGGGGGAAGGAAAAGAAGAGAAGAAAGAGGAATTTTCTGTCGTCAAGTTTATAACAGGTCTATAGTTGTAAGTAGTGCATCTTTTTGTCTCAACTCCTTCATTTGTCTACTATGTTCTATTTATTCCTATATTAGGGACTTTATCCTCTTAATGACAATCTTTTCTGAATTCAACACAAACCTGAGAGTACATGACATGCAAAGATATTACATTTTATTTTCTCAACACTCTATTATCTACAAAATATATTTGAAGGGCAAGTTCATCCTGTAGAAGGCCAGCTTATTCTCTTATCTCCCATGGTAAACAACAACAACAACAACAAGAATATGTGTCTCTTCACATATATAATGTAACCAAAACCACTATTTACTAATTTAGTCAAACTAGAAACATGGGAAATAATACTTTACCCATTCTTTTCACTTAATTACTACATCCAACAAAGCAACATTCTAGTGGATTCTACCTTAAAAATATATCTTAAGAAATCAAATTCTGGCAGGACAGTGTGAGTGCTCCACTGATCAGCTTGCCATTGAAACTAGGAAAACCTATAGAAATTGATCATTTATAGTCTCTGGAAATGGCCCCAAGAATAAAAAACAAATAAAGAACATCTATTCAAGAATATCTTCAAAAATTGTTTTTTAATAAAGGTGAGAATTTGTGATATTTGAATCAAGACCACTCTCTCATTTCCCCCCTCTTTCTCCCATTGTAGTGATGGGGGAACTCACCTCCAGCCTCCCAGGGCCAAGAACACAGGGCTCCCTTTCTCCCCAGATCTTAGAGAGAGCTTTATTTTTTTTTCCTGGGAGGAATAAGGTGTCAGTGTTTCTCATTCAGCTTCCAGATGGATGCTAGAGGTCAGTTTGGGGTAAGATGATATAACAAACGAGTAAATTTAGAAGAATAGAAAAAATGTAAAGTATGTTATCTGACTACTATAAAATAAAATTAGAAATCAACACCAGAAAAACAATTTTAGAAACTCAGAAATATATGGAAATTAAGTAACTTATTTTTAGATAACCAGTGGATCAAAAAAGAAAGGAAAGAGAGATAAAATAAATACTTTGATATTAATGAGAATAAAGACACAAAATTTCAAAACTTGTCATATGCCAGGAAAGCAGTGCTTAAATGGAAATTTTGAGATGCAAATTAATATATTAAGAAAAATCTCAAATTAATACTCTAACCTTTCACCTATGATACTAGAGAAGTAAGAGCACAATAAACCTAAAGCAAGCAGAAGAAAGGAAACAATAAGATTATAGTGTAAATGAATAAAATGGGGAACAGTAAATAAAGAAAATCACTGTCGCCAATAGCAGGTTCATTAAAAAGACCAACAAAAGTAATTACAGCTTTACCTAGAATGATCACGAAATAAAAGAGAACACTATAATAACTAGAATCAGAAATGAAAGAGGGGACACTACTACTTACCTTATAGAAATTTGTAAAAATTTTAAACAAATACTATGAACATTTATATACCAACAAATTAGACAACTTAGATGAAATGGACAAATTCTCAGAAAGAACAAATTACTGAACTGACTTAAGTAGAAATAAAAAAAATTGAATACACCTATAACAAACGGGGAGATGGAATAGTAATAAAATATCTGTCTACTAGGAAAGCACAAGCCCCAATGGCTTCATCAGTGAACTCTACCAAATATTTTAAAAGAATTACTACCAATTCTTCACAATCTCTTCAAAAAATAAAAGAGAACAACTCTTTTGATAGTATACCAAAACCAGACAAGGACATCACAAGAAAAGAAAACTACAAACCACGATTTCTTATGAATATGGACATAAAAATCCTCAAAAAATAGTAGGGAACTACATCCAGAAATATATAAAAATAATTATAAATGATGACTAAATGAGACTTAGTCCAATATTGCAAGGTTGGTTTAACATACAAAATCAACTAATGTAGTATATTATATCAATAAAAGGAAAAAATAGCACATGATAATAGATACAGAAAAAACATTTGACACTATCTGAAATCCTTTCATAATAAAGTCAATCAACAAAAGTAATAAAAAGATAGTTACTCTGGTTGATAAGGAATTCTAAAAACCTACAGGTAACA
Source organism: Molossus molossus (assembly GCF_014108415.1). Taxonomy (NCBI): domain Eukaryota; kingdom Metazoa; phylum Chordata; class Mammalia; order Chiroptera; family Molossidae; genus Molossus; species Molossus molossus. Next base: position 89,830,827 of record NW_023425388.1, read on the forward strand.
TCATACTTTATGATAAAAGACTGAATTCTTTCCACTAACATCAGGTAGACAACAAGAATATCCACTTTGATCACTTCTATTTAACATGGTTCTAGCCAGAGAAATTAGTCAACAGAAAGAAATAAGGTAACAAGCTTAGAAAAGAAGAAATGTAACTATTTCGATTTGAGATTACATAATCTTGTATGTAAAAAATCCTAAGTAATCCACTAAAAAAAAAAAAAAATAGAACTAATAAAAGAGGTCAGCAAATTTGCAGGATATAAGATAAAAAATAGAAAAAACAATGGCATTTTACACATTTGCAATAAATAATATGAAAATAAATATAAAACAATTTTATTCACAAAAGTGTCAAAGGATAAAATATTTATACTCAAACCTACCAAACATTGCTGAAATAAAAAAGTAAAACCAAAGTAAATTGAAAACATTTGGCCTCGTTTTGTGGTTTGGAAAAGGGTTTAAGGTGAGGTACATTCTACTCTAGACTTTCCCAGCCCGCCGCTCTGCCCTAGATGCTGGATGTGAGCTGCAGCTCGGGAGACCAGTCAGCCCTGCCCTCAGGTCCACTGCGCAGGATGACACCAGCCAAAGATGATCTGCCCCTTTGCGCGGTTTCTTCTGATCAAAGCTGTAATCGTGGTGTGATTGCTGACAACCTGACACCTCCGTTCTGTCATGAGTGGATTTTTTCAACAATTGCACCTAGGTTTTCTCAGTCCCTGATTCCCTTGTATTTGCTTAACATACAATTTGACTCCTTACAGGCTCCTAGATGGCAATACTGGATACAAAAGGCCAGCATGATTTATGATTTAATGGTCATTTGAAAACCAAGTTGAGAATCTGTACAATGGAGAGAAAAAAAAGAAAACATTTGGCATTCATTAATTTGAAGATGTAACATTGAATAAAATTGTGGTACTCTCAAATATGATCTACAGAATCAATGCAATCCCAATCAGAGTACCAGCTAACTTTTTTTTTTTTTTGGTAGAAATTGACAAACTTATTCTAAATTTCCTCTGATTTCAAAGGACCTATTTCAGAATAACCAAAACAATTCTGGGGGAAAAAAAAGAAAAAATAAAGTTGGAGCTCTCACACTATGCAATTTCAGTACTTACTACAAAATAATTTTGATCAAGACAGTGTGGTGCTGGCACAAAGGGAGACTGACAGATAAATGGAATAGAACTGCAAGTCTATAAATAAAAACACACATCCATTTAATGGGGAAAGAATGGTCTTTTCAATAAATGGTACTGGCACACTGGATATCCATATGCAAGAAAAAATGAACAAATAAATATGAGCAATAAAATGAATTTATTACAAACACAAAAATTAACTCAAAATGTATCAAAAAATGTAAATGTTAGAGTTAAAACTATACAACTCAGAAGAAAACATAAGGGAAATCTTTATGACATTGGACTTGGTAAAGAATTCTTATATATGACACCAAAAGCATGAGCAACAACAACACAAATAGATACAATGAACTTCAACAAAATTAACACCTGTGCTTGAAAGAATACCATCAAGAAAATAGAAATACAACCCACAAAACTAAAAACAATAGTTGAAAATCACAACCTGATAACAAATTTGTATCCAGAGTATACAAAGAATTCTTACAACTTAAACTAAAAAAACAAAAACCCAATTTAAAAATGGACAAAGCATCTTAAATTGTTAACTCATGAGTTAACGCGCCTTTTCATGCCCAAACGTTGCTGACCACGCACGAGGTAACTCATGTTTGCACTTGCATTAGCTATTTCAATTTTTGAAACTCAGGGTAATATAGGATTATTGTGTTTGTGACTCTTCACCCTGAGGGTTGAAGTCGAAAAACAGCACACCGTTCTCTATTCTCAAAGTAGCTAGGGAATGGATATCTGCTGGTTCAAATGAGTGCAGCTCAGAACCTAACCCTTCTTCTGGTACTTCTAAAAGAGCTCCTTACATTGATTCACCTTTTAGGCTTGCAGGGCAACTAAAAGACCACGTTTTAGAAAAAACAGTCACTGGTATAAAAAACAACTAGAATGTGTAAAGTGTGTGTTTCAAAAGGTGATTGCTATACAGTATACCACACCAAAAAAATTACTAAGATATATAATATGTATAAAATATAATATGTAGCAGATACGTACAAAGTTTCATTTAAATTCATTGTGCATAAATAAAGTATACCGAAGTTTATTTAGGTTGTTTCATTTTCATACGCAATTACGAAAAAATATCTGGTGACGTGAGATAACTTCTGTGCAAATTGACAGTCAACAATGTGTTAATGGACATTTCTCCAAGGAAAGTATATAACTGAACTGAGAGAATATGAAAAGATACTCAATTTTATTAGTCAGAGGGAGGTGATAATCAAAACCACAGTGAAATACAACTTTATACCTAGATCAAAAAGTCAGATAGTTAGTGTTGGTGAGGATTTGAAGAAAACGGAACCCTCAAATTCTGCTGGTGGGAATGTAAATAGTACAGCTCCTTTGACAGTTTGCCAGTCCCTCAAATGATTAAACAGTTACCATATGACTCAGTAATTCCACTCCTAAGTATATGCACAAGAGAAATAGCTTCAGGTCTACACAAAAATGTGTGTATTAATTTTACCTAAAGGTAAAAATAACCCAAATGCCCATCAATGGATGACTACATAAGTAAAATGTGGTATGTAAGTACCATGAAATATTTTTCAGACATAAAATGGTGACCCGTCCCGCAGGTCGAGCAAGGAGGACTCTAGAGGGGGAGTGAGGATGAGGAGGGACAAGAGACACGAGAAATGGAGACAGGACAGGATTCTGATCAAGTCTCCTTTATTCTGGGGAGATCCACAGTATATATATGGCAAGAAGCAGAAAAACAAGAACATTTGTTGCCAAGCAATGTCTGTGGTGACCACCCCGAAGCAATTTCAAGTAAATATCATGTATATATCACAGGTGGAACAAAAGACAAACAGAGCATAACTGGCTGAGTAAATGGTTACTTAAAGGAATGCAGAAACATTGTATGCAGAGATGCAGACAGAGATATCCTGCCTTGGGGCAGGAGATGGCAGAGCAGATTTTTGCAAAATGGATGCCATGCAAACAGTCTCCCACAAAATGGAATGAAATATTCATATGTAGTAAAACATAGATTAACTTTGCAAACGTTATGCTACATGAAAGAATCTAGTCACAAAAGATTCTATGATTCTATTCATTTGCAACATCCACGACATGGAAATCTATATATAGAGAGGAAAGTGTTTTCATTGCTTCTTATGGCTGTGTGGGTGGGAAGTTGGAGTTAGGGTTCAGGAGATCAATAGCCAAATCATACAGGATTTCTTTCTAGGATGGTGAAAATGTTCTAAAATTGTCTCTGCTGATAGTTACACCATCTGTGAATATACGAAAAACAATTGGATTGTAGATTTTAAATTGGTAAATTATAAGTACGTGAATAAAGCGGCTAACTATATTACTTAAATGTGTCTCCTTTTCTATCCATAGCACAGTGCAAGCCACAATCCTATTTTAATACTATAATATCCTAGTAATATCATATTTAATTCATATTCTTAGCTATTCCAATCATCTTTCTACACAGCATTTGGAGTTCACTTTAAATAAATGTGAAATAAATCACATGACACCAATGTTTAAAACATTTCAAATACTCCCGGTCGCTCTGGAATAGAAAGCGCTCTTCCTCATCAAGGCCACATAGGACCTGACCTCCACATCTCAGCGCCATATCCAGCTACTCCTCTACTTCGCTCTGGGGGTTGGGGGTCACCTCCTAAATCTGAAAACGGCCTGCTCTCCTAGCCTCCCACTTGCTGCTGCTTCCTGGATGCCTCCCTATCCCAGCTGATTTTCCTACAATTCCTCAGCTAGGACATCCATGATCACACAATATGAATTAGTTTTCATTGATATTTTGAAAATTAGCCAAATTTGTGGACATAATTTTACATTTGATATTTTAAATATCTACCCCATTAATGGCTAGAAGCCTATTTAGAATGTATTCCCATATTGTATCCTCCAAAAAATTAGTAAGGGGAGAGAATGGAAGAGAAAAAAATAAAGAAAAGTGAAGAAAGGGAGTAAGAAGACGACGAGGCCGAGGAGGATGAGAATCAGGAGAAAACTATTTGACAAAATACTCGTTTGTTAACCCAGGCAAATGGGATCAGATAAGTAAATGCAGGTTTATTGTCATATACTTTCAAATTTTCAGTGAGTCAGAATGATTTAAAAATAAAAACTTGGAGAATGAATTTTTACTTCCATAACCCCAGTGCTGAAAGTGCTAATGGAGAGCATTGTCTGCAGAAGAAGTGAGTGCAGGTTATATAATGTCTCTTACCAGGGATTAATGTAAATTCATTTCTTCAATATGTAAAACCACGAGATTTTTGTGCCTCTTGAATTAATGGTGTATTTCCTTTAATAAATTGATATATAAACCAAATCTGATAACTTGTCATCATTTTGCCTTGTTATCTATGGGGTTTAAAATAAAATGTAATTATCAAATTAAGAATCTGTATTAAGTCAAGTTCATAATCAAGTATCTCCTCATTATTGACTTTATTTTATACATAGATCATTTTTATTTTGATTATTGTGCTCATACAAGCAGATGGGACTGAAAAATGCTGTTCTACTGGTTCTTGTTATATAACAAATTGCCTCAAAACTCTGACTTATAACAACCACTTTATTTAGCTCAAAATATGGTAGATCAGAATGGGAAAAGTTGGGCAGGGAAGTTCTCACTTAAGGTCTCTTATCGAATGTTTATGGGTCTGTAGTCTGAAGGTTTGCCTGGTTTGGACATTCAAATGACTCCCAGCTGCCTACTCCAATCAGGCTGTTGATCAGAGTACCTACATGTGGCTTCTTCGACCTGAAGATCTGAAGATAGTCTCTCAGGACCGCAGGTCGACGCTCTAACCGCTGAGCCAAACCGGCCAGGGCTAGTCTGTCTTCTTATACGGTAGCTTTGTTCCTCTAGGTGAAGCTTCCCACAGGGCTCCTAATGGTTGTTCGCATTTTAAAACTTGATTCATGGACAAGAGTCGCTTAATATTGTATTGCCCCAAGTTCAGTCTTAAACTTAGTGATATAAACTATCTACTTTCTTGCTTAAGTCAGTTAGAAGGGGACATGTGGAGGTCAGTCCTTCTCTCAGCTTTAGCAGCACACCTTAGACATTGTGTCAAAGACTTCTTGGCTCAGAGCTAAATATCACCTTCCTTTGCAAATCCAAAGCCACATTCCAATCATCCCATTGAGGACACCTTGCCAGAGACATCCACCAGAACCCTTAGTCTTCCTTCAGCCTCCCCAAAACTCTCTTGCACAACTGTCTTAAATAGCTGTCATGGACCTAACAGCAACATAAGTCGAAAAATGTATTTTTTTTAACTTTATGTTTATTGTTGACACTATTACAGATATCCCCATCTCTGCCCACCCCCTTTGCCCACCTCCACCCAGCCCCCACCCCCACTTCCTTCTGGCCATCTGTCTGTGTCTATGGGTTATACCTGTATCTTTGGCTAATCCCTTCCCCTTCTTTTATCCGGTCTCCCCACTCCCCTCTCCTCTGACAGCTGTCAGTCTGTTCCCTGTATCCATGCCTCTGGTTCCATTTTGTTCATCAATTTATTTTGTACATTGGATTCCATATATATGTGGGGTCACATGGTATTTGCCTTTCTCAGATTATTTTTATTGATAGAAATATAGGAAAATATGTGGGAACTGGAAACACTGAGGATGAATTTTTTTAATAAATTTTTGTTGCAGATGTTTCTCCTTTTTCCCCCACTGATTCCCCCCTCCCCCTCCCACCTGCCCTTTCCCCAGTTTGTTGTCCATGTCCACTGTTCATGCATACATGCATATAAGTTCTGTGGTTTATCTCTCCCCCAACACCCCCCTCTTTAGGGGATTGTCAGTCTGTACCCCACTTCCACGTCTCTGGGACTACCCCATTCCTCAGACTGATATGTTCATTATCTCCCACAAATAAGTGAGATCATATGAAACTTGTCTTTCTCTGTTTGGCTTGTTTCACTTAGGATGATATTTTCCAGGTCCCTCCATGTAGTCTCAAAGGATAAGAGGTCTTTCTTTCGTACAGCTGCGTAGTAGTCCATTGTGTATATGTACCACTGCTTTTTTACCCATTTGTCTACTGATGGACACTTGGGTTGTTTCCAGATCTTACCTATTGTAAATAGTGCTGCTATGAACATGGGGGTACATATATTCTTTCTGTTTGGTGTTTCAGGCTTCTTAGGGCATATTCCTAGAAGTGGGATCACTGGATCAAATGGAAGTTCAATTTTTAATTTTTTGAGGTAACACCATATTGTTTTCCATAGTGCCTGCACCAGTCTGCATTCCCACCAGCAGTGTACTAGAGTCCCCTTTTCTCCACACCCTCACCAACACTTGTTTGATGATTTGTTGATGGCGGCCATTCTGACAGGTGTGAGGTGATACCTCATTGTTGTTTTAATTTGCATCTCTCTGATGATTAGTGATGATGAGCATTTCTTCATATGTCTCTTAGCCATTTGTATGTCCTGTTCGGAGAGGTGTCTATTTAGTTCCTCTGCCCATTTTTTAATTGGATTCTTTGTCTTCCTTTTGTGGAGTTGTATGAGCACTCTATATGCATTGGAAATTAACCCCTTATCTGATATATCATTGGCATTTATGCTCTCCCATACAGTGGGTAGCCTTTCCGTTTTGATGATGGTATCTTTCACTGTGCAGAAGCTTTTGAGTTTGATATAGTCCCATGTGTTCATTTTCTCCTTTGTTTCTATTGCCTTAGGTGACATGTCAGTAAAAATTCTGCTGTGTATGATGTCCAAAAATCTTCCAAGCTAACGGAAAAGAAAAAAAAAGCTGGGGTAGCAATACTCATATCTGATAAAATAGATTTCAGAATGAAGGCCATAATTAGAGACAAAGAAGGCCACTACATAATATTGAAAGGATCTATCCAACAGGAAGATATAACCTTGATAAACATATATGCACCCAATATAGGAGCACCAAAATATATTTAAAAACTTCTGAAGGACTTTAAAGGAGAAATCAATAGCAATACAATCATAGCAGGGGACTTCAACACCCTGCTGACATCACTGGATAGATCCTCTAGACAAACAATTAGCAAGGAAACAGAGACTCTAAATGAAGCACTTGACCAAATGGATTTAATAGATATCTACAGAGAATTACACCCCAAAACTACAGAATTCACATTCTTCTCAAGTGCACATGGGACATTCTCAAAGATAGACCACATGATAGGACACAAACTAAATCTCTACAAGTTCATGAAGATTGAAATCATATCAAGCATCTTCTCAGATCACAATGGCATGAAACTAGAAATCAATTGCAAGAAGAACATAGAAAGACATTTGAACACATGGAAGCTAAATAGAATGTTATTAAACAATGATTGCATTACCTAGGAGATCAAGGAAGAAATAAAAAACTTCCTGGAAACCAATGAAAATGAAGACACAACAACACAAAATCTATGGGATGGAGTGAAAGCAGTTTTGAGAGGGAAGTTCATGCCTACCTCAAAAAAGAAGAAAAATCTCTAATAGATTACCTAACCTCAGAACTTAAAGAACTAGAGAGCAAACAAAAAATTAAGATACCTAGGAATAAACTTAACCAAAGAAACTGAGGATGTTTTTAAAATCAAAGTAGCTCTCACTGGTGTCAGTGGAGCCTTAGGGGAGCCTCAGTGTGAGCCCTGGCGTTGGGCAGAGGAAGATGACTGGGGAGAGGAAGGTGGAGAGGACGGTCTGTGGGAATTCCATCTCACTTAACCATGATTGGGGCATTTCATAGGGTTTGTTGCAAGAAAGTTTTCTGTTCCTAACTTTTTGAGATCGCTAACATGTATTATATTCCAATAAATCAATTCATTTTTAAATGTAACATTGATGTTACTTGTCCAGAACTAAATTACCTCAAGAACAGAGTTCACATTTCATCATTCCTCTTGATCCTGTTTAATTTTAATGTATAGTTGTATACCTGGTGTTGCAAAGGGAAATGCTGTTTAGTTACATTGTTTGGCTAAGTCACTTAACACATTACAGGTTGGCATTTGGCACAGCTATAACTTTAAAGCTAATATTTCACAAAAATCTTTGAAAAAATAGATGTCCTCTCCATTAAATGCTTTTTGTAAAGGTTAAGTGCACAGTGTTTCACATTTAAGGTGATTCTTGAATTGATAACAAAGTTACTCCCTTTTTATAGAGATGTCAACCATAATACATGGTTCATTAAAAAATCACCCACAGGTGTTTTTTTCTTTTGTTTTTGTTTTTTCTCAATGCCTTTCATTGGTATTTTAAATAAAAACCTATATTTGATTCCCTCACCTAGAAAATTTATTGTTATTGACTTTCCTATGCAACCACCAAGAATTACAACTCTCTTATTTGCACACCACCTAAAATGATTTGTATTTTTTCTATAAAAATTAGGTCAATCACTGATTGAAGTTTAGATTTATATGCTTCCAAATATCTATCTTTGACCAACCACAAAAGATGACTCAGGGCAGAGCACCTACTGCTATTCATCACCCATACTGCAAAAATCTGTTCGCTAGCTAATTGTTTATAGTTCAGATGACACTGGAAAGTATTATAAGCAATGGTTTATTTCTTTTGTAAAGTACAATCCAATGCAATGTTACATAACTATGTGAGTAGAATATAGATTTACTGTGAAGATTCCTGTTCCTGTTTAATAACAAGTAATGATATTAAAATTACACGCACACTGGTTCAAATAAATGACAGTTCTTTAGAGCTCAAACTTAATATGCAAATAAAGCATTGAATTCAGAGTCTCTCAGTAATCCCAGCTCTGTGGCAGATGTTGCTTTGTTTAGGTCTGGAAATGAATGCATTTACTAAAACAAACAGATAAGCAAAGATCTAAATGCAGTATTTTCTTTTTTTTTCTGTACCTGACAACAACAATCTCTATTTTATTTTTCTTGTGGTACATGCCCCTAGCGGGAACCAAACCTGGGACTTTCTGGTCCGCAGGTCAACGTTCAACTGCTGAGCCAAACTGGCCAGGGCTCTATTTTATTTTTATATCAACTTAACATTGGTATCTGTTTTGTTTTTTTCTTCTGGTCTCTGATTGACCTAATTGTGCTAATTTGAATTTGTGCCACTGTGAAACAAGGGTAGATGACAGTAGTGATACTCTAGAGACTATTTGTCATTTCTTAAATAGTTAATGTAAATTTCAGTTTAACATTCTTAAACTATAGTTATTTTTTATTTTGTTTTAATTTTTCCATCTCCATTTATCCTCTCTATGCCCTCTTCTACTGCCACCCCCACCTCACCCTCCGCAATCTTCCACTGTTGTCTATGTTCACGAGTTCTCTATTTCTATCTTTTTTTTTTCTTTTTTGCTCAATTCCTCCACCCTTTAAATACCCTTCCAGAGCTGTGTGTCTGCTCTCTATCTATTCGTTTTATTTTTCTTGGTAGTTCAGTTTGTTCATTAAATTCTACATATAGCTTTTAACTAGTGAAAATATCAGTGCAAATCATACCTCTTTACATGTAACCATAAGAAAGTAAGCAGACCAATACCAAATAATTTCCTCACCACTTGTTTATTCTTTCCAGCCCTTACTTTCTCCCTCTATTCAAAAGGAACCTTCCCTCTGCAAGGAAGGTTCTGCAAGGAACCTTCCCTCTTTCCATGTTTGGGGAGTTTCTAAGCAAAGTGGACTTAATTTCTTCTCTAAAATATTTTATTTTTTAAATGTTGATGGACAATAAATGTACTTTTTAATAACCAGAACAACACATATTATTCAAAACCTGTATTTTGCATAGTGTAGAGAGGTATGCCATCACCCTTTTGGCATTTGTTATACCCCAAACTAAGCTTATCTCTCCAAACTCCAAGTGCAAGATGAAAACTAATTGACTTGATACCTTGAACTGCTCAAGCAAAGTATGGGCCTGGTTTAAAACAATTCTGAAACAGGGAAGATAAAAACTGCACTATGTTTAAACTTTAAGAATATTGCAAGTCTTTATTTTTCATTTACTATGACATTCAGAAAGGAGAATATTAGTGTTGATTTCACATATACTTTTCAAATGGACAATATATATTGAAAATAACTTTCAATCTTATCAGCCACAGTGAACTCCATGAACCATGGCTGTTTGTTTGACTTGGAAGCAGTTTTCATAAACCTTTTGAAACCAAACAGCTGGAGTTTTATTGCTGGTTTACTTTTCTTAAATGAATTTCACACCAAGTCTCATCTCATCCTAGTAATGGGAGTGGGATTATATATTTTATTTTTCCTTCAAGAAAGCTTAGAATTCTTATAATTGTAAACTTAAGTTAAAATGTGACAGTTTTAATTTGATCACTCAATTTTATCCTTCCTATTTACAAACTCCTTGGTAGCAATTAGCAATAAGATATGGTATGTTTACAAAAAGATAACCAATATAATGACTAAAATAACATTAATCTGCTACCACTGTTCTTCAGAACAAAGGCTCATTATCAAAATAAGTACACTTATGAAAAAATAATATTAAAAAATATCTAAAGAATATGAGAACTTTCCTCAGAAACACCTGTTCATAATCAAATCAGTCACTGAGTCTCTTCTCTGCCCAGCCAGATGTTGCAGTTCCTTGAATAGATAGATTGCAACTCAAAAAAAACTTTTAGACAAGACAAACGAGATTAATTTACAGATTTCACAAAAACAACATATCCTTAAGAAATTGAGACAAATCTTTAGATATTTTGAAATATTAGATGTTGGTCATACATCTCTATATTTAACCAAAATTCTGGTGTCCACATGGTGGTATAATGACACAAAATCTAGACTGGGATCTAGAAAAGCTGGATTTTGCCATCAATCGGTATAAACACGATAATGTGCGGGATTCAATTTCTAGTGCTTGTTAAAAATATGTCATTTGTAAACTTCTGGTAAATTCTTTATTTACATATTATTTGCATATGAACAGGGACTCTAAATGTACATTTGTTTCAGTGAGCTATTGCTTTTGTGCATAGATACTTCTCAGTATAGAGTTAACTCTGGTCACTTATTATTCTTTGTACACAAAAATGAACAGGAACCAGTACATGAAGTATAGGCTTTGAAAAAATTACACTAATATTGACTTATAATTCTAGTTATTTTTAGAATTAAAACTGGTAATATCAAATATAGTAAATTAAATATTTTGCCATAGCTAACTAAAAACATCTTTTCCAGCATATATCTATTAATCTTACCTTTTCTTACAATAAACTTTCTGAAATCATCAGAGATTAAATAAATGGTTAAAGTATACAATACATGTCTCAGTGTTAGTTATAATAACAAAAAGGGTTTAGTTTTCCTGCTAGAGAATGATTTAAAAGGCCGTGGTTGTCCATATCATGAAATAACTTGTAGGCATTAAAATAATGCTAAAGAAGGATAAGGGTTTAAGTAATGTCAATCCAAAATTAGTCAAATGGTGCACCAGACTATCCCAAAAGCAAATTGCTTGAAACATATTGTAGTATTTTATCTATTATCTCATTATAGTGATCTAATTTATGAAAGTTACAATGTTACAGTTTTTCAGTCCATGGCCTCCATTTATTTTTTACTGACTCAATGACAAGTTTTTTTGTCCCTAAATCATGACCGAGATCTACACTTAAGTTTTTCCCTGAATTTACTGGTTATTCCTATTTAAAAAGTTACAATAATATACAAGCAGACATGATCTAATCCTGGCCTACATTTAATGTATTTAAAGCAAAGTGAATATGAAAATATATTATGATATTTGCGATGCACAGCTTAAATCTCAGTGATTTCATTGTAGTCTAGGACATGTACTTTCAACCACAAAGGCAGAGAACCTCACTAATCCCTTCATTTAATGTCACGTTCTAGAGAATGTGTTCCTGCTTCTGACAATCAAACAAAATTGAATTATGCTTGATAGCAAATTTATTCATAAACCTGAGTCAAGAATCTCTTAGGAATTTAGAGCACTCTTTCTGCCAGTTCTATTCAGGAAATAAGTTTATGTACAAGATGATTGCTTTAAACATACAGAAATGGAGCAAACACAATTGCAGATTCTCCATTATGACTCTAAGACAAAACAAAACCACTAGAATAGACATTTGTTATTAGGAAAACTTAGCATTTAAATTTTTCTGCATAAATATAAAACGTTCTTTTTGTAAAATGCATGAACTTCCTGTATTTAAAATATGCTGATTAAAAATTATAACATGCCCTAGCTGGTTTGGCTCAGTGGTTGGAGCATCGGCCCATGGACTGGGTGGTCATGGGTTCAATTCCTGTCAGGGGCATGTACCTCAGTCACGGTTCGTTCCCCGGCCCTGGTTCGGGTCATGCAGGAGAAAGCCAGTTAATGTTTCTCTCTTTCTCTCTTTCTCTCCCTCGTCCTTGCACTCTATCTGAAGACAAATTGAGAAGTAGCCTCAGGTGAGGATAGAAAAAAAAAGTTATTACAGATTATTTCTTCTATTCTCCAATTTCTACACTCTTGAATATATTATCTGTTTCAATGTCAATCATCACACCTCAAAATTTCTTTAATGAACTTTAAAATTCTTGTGTTAATTTCAACATTATTCAATTTTCTTCTGTCTGACCTCCTAAACTCACTTTCCACTGTTTTAGATCCCACACAGGTAGCCTCTTGCCTTTCAAACACGGTAACGTTTTTTCCTCCGTCTTTATTTCTTTATTGCCATCATACGTATTTGGACCTAGAATGAAGTATATGAGTAATTTGTTAACAAATTAAAGATCTTAAGTACACTTTTATTTATTTTGTAAAGCATACTTATTGATACACAGACAGAAAACAGGAAAGTTCACGTAAAATAATTTTGTTTACCTCTTATACCTTTATAAGGCACATTTAGAAATGTTATCAATATCAATGCCATAGTTGAACTCCATTTTTTATATTTGATAGTTGATAGCTCTCGAGCCCTACCTTTATGTCTCCCTTGCTATGGTCTGAAAGTTTGTGTCCATTCAAAATGCATGTTAAAATGCTTAACCCCAAAGATAATGGTGTTAGAAGGGGGGAAATTTGGGGGTGGCTTGAGTCATGCAGTGGAGTCCTCATGGGTGGCATTTGTGCCCTTATAACAGAGACTTCACTGAGCTCCCCAGCCCCGGCCCCATGTGAGCAGACACAGCTACAAGGCACTGGCACTAAGCTGGGAAGTGGCTCCTCACCAAACAAATTGGCACCTGATTGCATACTTCCAGCCTCCAGAAATGTGAGAAATACAGTTCTGTTGTTGATAAGCCAACCTGTTTGTGGTCATTTGTCACAGCTGCTCAAGCTTACAACCCTTCTGCCTCACGTTTTGGCAAGCTGATAAGAAGGTCCTGGGCTTTTTTATTTGACCCTGAAGGAAGAGTCACTAATGGAAACTGTTTTAGGTGCTCTCGAGCCGAAATCGCTCTCACTCAATCCACCCTGGGCATACTTATGCCTGCCCTATCTCCCCAGGTTTCCTGTGTGGGTAATAAACTTTGTTTCAAATTCTTTTGGTATGGAAAATATCATCCGACTCATCATTCAACTTATTAATTGGGAGGCTATCTCTCTCACCTTCATGGGTCAACACAAAATTAATGCTTAAATATCTCAATACTATGCTAATTGTAACAATGGAAAATATATAGCATCTGGCAAAATAGGAATAATTTCTGCAGCAAGGTCATGCAAGAAGTATTCTTCATTGACCTAAAACAGATCTCTTAATGCCAGGTTTTATATCATTTTAGTACTGTAGATAGACATTCTAAAGGATGGCAACATGTATAAGTTTGGTGTGAACTTTTGAAGTAAACCAAACAAAGTGTGTAGAGATAGAATTGTACTAAGTAAACAAATTCACTTTTTTTTTTATTACAACAGCTTTGTTGTCCATGTCCATTGGTTATGCATACATGCATATAAGTTCAGTGGTTTATCTCTTCCCTCCTCCCCCCCCCCCTCCTTCTTCTGGAGATTGTCAGTCTCTACACTACTTCCATATTTCTGGGTCTACCCTATTCCTCAGACTGTTATGTGCATTATATTCCATAAATAAGTGAGATCATGTGATATTTGTCTTTTTCTTCTAGGCTTGTTTCACTTAGGATAACACTTTTCAGGTCCCTCCATGTCATCTCAAAGGATAAGAGATCTTTCTTTCTTAAAGCTGCATAGTACTCCACTGTGTATATGTACCACTGCTTTTTTATCCATTCGTCTACTGATGGACACTTGGGCTGTTTCCAGATCTTAGCTATTGTAAACAGTGCTGCTATGAACATGGGGGTACATATATTCTTTCTGATTGGTGTTTCAGGCTTCTTAGGGTATATACCTAGAAGTGGGATCACTGGATCAAATGGAAGTTCAATTTTTAATTTTTTGAAGTAACACCATATTGTTTTCCATAGTGCCTGCACCAGTCTGCATTCCCACCATCAGTGCACTAGAGTACCCTTTTCTCCACACCCTCACCAACACTTGTTGTTTGATGATTTGTTGATGGCAGCCATTCTGACAGGTGTGAGGTGGTACCTCATTGTTGATTTAATTTGCATCTCTCTGATGATTAGTGATGATGAGCATTTCTTCATCTGTCTCTTGGCCATTTGTATGTCCTGTTTGGAGAGGTATCTATTCAGCTCCTCTGCCCATTTTTTAATTGGGTTCTTTGTCTTCCTTTTGTTGAGCTGTATGAGTACTCTATGTATTTTGAAAATTAACCCCTTATCTGATGTATCATTGGCAATGATGCTCTCCCATACAGTGGGCAGCCTTTCCATTTTGATGGTTGTTTTTTTTTTTTGATGTGCAGAAGCTTTTTAGTTTGATATAGTCTCATATGTTCATTTTCTCCTTTGTTTCTGTGGCCTTAGGTGATGTATTAGTGAAAATTCTGCTCCGTATGATGTCTGAAATTTTGTTGCCTACATTTTCTTCTAGAATTTTTATGGATTCATGGGTCACATTTAAGTCTTTTATCCATTTTGAGTTTATTTTTTGTGTATAGTGTAAGTTGATGGTCTAGTTTCATTTTTTTTTGCATGTAGCTGTCCAATTTTCCCAACACCATGTATTAAAGAGGCTGTCTTTACTCCACTGTATGCTCTTGCCACCTTTGTCAAATATTAATTGAGCATGTTGCCTTGGGTCCATTTCTGGGTTCTCTGTTCTGTTCCACTGGTCTATATGCCTGTTCTTGTGCCAGTACCAGGCTGTTTTGATTAAAGTGGTTTTGTAGTATATCCTGATATCTGGTACTGTGATCCCACCTGCTTTGTCCTTCTTTTTCAAGATTGCTGTGGCTATTCGAGGTCTTTTTTGGTTCCATATGAACTTTTGAAGTATTTTTTTCTAGTTCTGTGAAATATGTCGCTGGTATTTTGATGGGGATTGCATTGAATCTATAGATTGCTTTGGGTAATTCACTTTTAGATTTATAGTAGTAACCCTATGGAGGAGTTACTTATTATATCACCTATTCTCTGTATTTCAGAAAATGAAGATCCAAAAATGAATTTAAATAAATCTGTAACTGAATTTGAAAGGAGTTCAAATTGAAAACGTCACTTTTTAAAATACTGAGATTTTCAACAAGTTACTGATAAAGAGAATTTATAGCAGATACTTAAAAGTCAAGAATTACTAAATTTTGGACATGTTATTATATATAGTTTTATTTGAGAATCATTAAGATTAGATCAGTAGATAATATTATTTCTTATTTTTGTTGTAATTAAATGTATAAATCTATACAACTCAACGTAAATCTTCTATGTATTATTTTTTCATTTAAAATGCATTAATACTTATAACATATTAAGAAAAATGTTTTTAGAAAAAAGAGAAAGAAAAATATAGAGTCAATACAGTAAATGTTATATTCTCTATCTTTATTGTTTTGTTTTTTGAAGATTAGTGTCCACTCAGTCTAATTCTTTTGTTTTTCTACCAAACACATATCATATTTTCCAAAACCTTCAATGCTTTGGCTCTGTTTTAGGATGTAAAGCTTAAAAACAAATAAACAACAAAAAAAATGTTTTAACTTGTTACTTTTAATTAGGGAGCTCCTTCTTTGATTGCTTTATTTTATCTACAATCAGATGAAAGGAAATGCAGGAGCCATGGTCAGGGTACCAGGATTTTGACTTGCACCTGGACCTACCTAGTTCTATTACCAGGAGGTCTCAGTGTTTTCACCTGCGTAAAGGATGGAACCTAGATTTTGTCTGGAGACCTGGCAAAGTTCTGTGGTTAGGTTCTCCATCACTTTTCCTCCACTCATACTTGTCGGATTTTAATCTTTCTTTAAGGAACAGATGGAAATAAAAATTATAAACAAAATTTATTTTTTTTCTGTTAAATTTTGCATTCTCTCTAAATAATCTTTTCGGTCTTTTAGTGAAAAATGACACCCTTCCTCTCATTCAGGTGTTGACCATTTTAGCTAAAACTTGATGTAGTTTAAATTCTCATATACAATGTATCTTTGTTTTGTTCAACTTTAAATAAAAATCTATTCCAGTTCAAAGTTGTTAATCATTACTAAAAAAGGAGAATTTGTTCAGAAATTGTCAAAGAGCAAACTTTTACTATCAGCTGGTGTTGCTACAACATCTCACCGTGTGTCTTCTCATTGTATGTGACACAACAGTACATTAATTCATAAAACTGATTAATTAAGGCATCTGACGTACAATTTTTGAAAAGTAAATATTTTTTGTTTTTGTTTTTTTAATGTTTTAGCTCTAGAGCAGAACATGTATGAAAGAGGGCTGCTTTTATGATGCCCTTTAGAAGAGCTCATTAGTTTTCCAAGAGGGGTTAAAAAAATAAAACTTGGTTTAAAGAACTGAAGAAGGCAATCCTGCCTTGAAAGTTAGGATCTTTGAAGATTGAAAAGGAAGGTTGGGGACCCTGTCCAGATGGTGTGGCTCAGTGGTGGAGCATTGACCCTTGCACCAAGAGGTCATCGGTTCAGTTCCCTGTCAGGACACATGCCCAGGTTGTGGGCCCCATCTCTAATGTGGGACATGCAGGAGGCGGCCAATCCATTTTCTCTCTCATTGATGTTTCTACCTCTCTCTCTTTCTCTTTCTCACTTCCTCTCTCTCTAAAATCAATAAAGGAAACAAACAAACAAAAAGACAATACTATAAAAAAAAAGGAAGAAGAAAGTGAGGAAGACACAGTAAATGACAGTGGGTCAAAGGGGAGGATGGGCACTTTGCGCTGAGACTGTATAGTTTTCGTAAGATTCCCTGTGGTGAAGCTTTGCACAGAGACTGGTGACAAAGTGAAGATGATCTCCTTTAAATAGATCATTGAGATCAGGACAAGGAGGAGCCACACTACTAATACTGCAATTTTATTTATTTATTTATTTATTTTTTTTTATTTTAATATGTAGAAAGTATTTTTATTTTTTTATTTTTTTTTTCTGTTTTTTTTTTTTTTTTTTTTTTTTTTTATGAGTTTTTATTTATTTTTTTGTTACAGATATTTTACCTTTTTACCCCATTGGCACCCCCCACCCCACCCCCTCCACCCTGTCCCCGGCTTAGTTGTCCATGTCCATTGGTCATGCATACATGCATATAAGTTCTGTGGTTTATCTCTTCCCACCCCCCCACCCCCCATCCCCTCTTCTGAGGGATGTCAGTCTGTGCCCTACTTCCATGTGTCTGGGTCTACTGTATTCCTCAGACTGTTATGTTCATTATATTCCGTATATAAGTGAGATCATGTGGTATTTGTCTTTTTCTGCTTGGCTTCTTTGACTTAGGATAATACTTTCCAGGTCCCTCCATGTCGTCTCAAAGGATAAGAGATCTTTCTTTCTTACCGCTGCATAGTACTCCATTGTGTATATGTACCACAGCTTTTTGATCCATTCGTCTACTGGTGGACACTTGGGCTGTTTCCAGATCTTAGCTATTGTAAATAGTGCTGCTATGAACATGGGGGTACATATATTCTTCCTGATTGGTGTTTCAGGCTTCTTAGGGTATATTCCCAGCAGTGGGATCACTGGGTCAAATGGAAGTTCAATTTTTAATTTTTTGAGGTAGCACCATATTGTTTTCCATAGCGGCTGCACCAGTCTGCATTCCCACCAGCAGTGTATTAGAGTTCCCTTTTCTCCACACCCTCGCCAACACTTGTTGTTTGATGATTTGTTGATGGCGGCCATTCTGACAGGTGTGAGGTGATACCTCATTGTTGTTTTAATTTGCATCTCTCGGATGATTAGTGATGTTGAGCATTTCTTCATATGTCTCTTGGCCATTTGTATGTCCTGTTTGGAGAGGTGTCTATTCAGCTCCTCTGCCCATTTTTTAATTGGGTTCTTTGTCTTCCTTTTGTGGAGTTGTGTGAGCTCTCTGTATATATTGGAAATTAACCCCTTATCTGATACATCATTGGCAATGATGTTCTCCCATACAGTGGGTTGCCTTTCCATTTTGATGATCGTTTCTTTTGCTGTGCAGAAGCTTTTTAGTTTGATGTAGTCCCATGTGTTCATTTTCTCCTTTATTTCTGTTGCCTTAGGTGATGTATCAGTGAAAATTCTGCTCCGTATGATGTCCGAAATTTTGTTGCCTACATTTTCTTCTAGAATTTTTATGGATTCACGGGTCACATTTAAGTCTTTTATCCATTTTGAGTTTATTTTTGTGTATGGTGTAAGTTGATGGTCGAGTTTCATTTTTTTGCATGTAGCTGTCCAATTTTCCCAACACCATTTATTAAAGAGGCTGTCTTTACTCCACTGTATGCTCTTGCCACCTTTGTCAAATATTAATTGAGCGTATTGCCTTGGGTCCATTTCTGGGTTTTCAGTTCTGTTCCACTGGTCTATATGCCTGTTCTTGTGCCAGTACCAGGCTGTTTTGGTTACAGTCGCTTTGTAGTATAACCTGATATCTGGTAATGTGATCCCTCCAAATTTGTTCTTCTTTTTCAAGATTGCTGTGGCTATTCGGGGTCTTTTTTGGTTCCATATGAACTTTTGAAGTATTTGTTCTAGTTCTATGAAATATGTCGTTGGTATTTTGATGGGGATTGCATTGAATCTATAGATTGCTTTGGGTAGTATGGACATTTTAATTATGTTAATTCTTCCAATCCATGAACAGGGTATGTTCCTCCACTTTTTTATATCTTCCTCTATTTCTTTTTTCAATGACCTGTAGTTTTCTGCAAATAGGTCCTTTACTTCTTTGGTTAAGTTTATTCCTAGGTATCATAATTTTTTTGGAGCGATGGTAAATGGGATTGTTTTTTCAGTTTCTCTTTCTGTGCGTTCATCATTGATGTACAAGAATGCCGTCGATTTCTTGACGTTAATTTTGTATCCTGCTACTTTGCCAAATTCATTTATTAAGTCTAATAGATTTTTGATGGAGTCTTTAGGGTTTTCTATGTACAATATCATGTCATCTGCAAATAATGACAGTTTCACTTCCTCCTTTCCAATTTGGATCCCTTTTATTTTTTCTTCATGTCTGATTGCTGTGGCTAAGACTTCCAGTACAATGTTAAACAAGAGTGGTGAAAGTGGACATCCCTGTCTTGTTCCTGTTCTTAATGGAAATGTTTTTAGTTTCTGTCCATTGAGTATGATGTTGGCTGTAGGTCTTTCATATATGGCCTTTATTATGTCGAGATATGATCCCTCTATTCCTACATTGCTGAGCGTTTTTATCAGAAATGGATGCTGGATTTTGTCGAATGCTTTTTCAGCATCTATTGATATGATCATGTGGTTTTTATTCTTCATTTTGTTTATGTGGTGTATCACGTTTATTGATTTGCGAATATTGTACCAGCCTTGCATCCCTGGAATGAATCCCACTTGGTCATGGTGAATAATTTTTTTGATGTATTTCTGGATCCGATTTGCTAGTATTTTGTTCAGGATTTTGGCATCTATGTTCATCAGGGATATTGGCCTGTAGTTTTCTTTCTTCGTAGTGTCTTTTTCTGGTTTTGGAATTAGAATTATGCTGGCCTCATAGAACGTGTTTGGAAGTCTTCCTTCTTCTTGAATTTTTAGAAATAGTTTGAGGAGAATGGGTGTTAGTTCTTTTTTGAATGTTCGGTAAAACTCCCCCGTGAAACCATCTGGGCCTGGGCTTTTGTTTGCTGGGAGAGTCTTGATTACCTCTTCAATTTCCTTAGTTGTTATTGGTCTGTTCAAGTTTTCTATCTCTTCCGGGAATAGTTTTGGGAGACTGTGTGTTTCTAGAAATTTGTCCATTTCGCTGAGATTGTCGAATTTGTTGCCATATAGTTGTTCATAGTAGTTGTTAACGATCTTTTGTATTTCCGTGGTGTTGGTTGTTACTTCTCCTCTTTCATTTCTGATTTTGTGTATTTGGGTTCTCTCTCTTTGTTTCTTGGTGAGTCTAGCTAAGGGTCCATCAATCTTGTTTATCTTTTCGAAAAACCAGCTCTTTGTTTCATTGATCCTTTGAATTGTTTTTTTGGTCTCTATGTCATTTATTTCTGCTCTGATCTTTACTATTTCCTTCCTTCTACTTGCTCTGGGGTTTTCTTTTTGTTTGCTTTCTAATTCTTTAAGTTGTGAGGTTAGACAGTCAATTAGAAATTTTTCTTGTTTTTTGAGGTAGGCCTGTAGTGCTATGAACTTCCCTCTCAGAACTGCTTTCGCTGCATCCCATAGATTTTGTGTTGTTGTGTGTTCATTTTCATTGGTTTCCAGGAAGTTTTTGATTTCTTCCTTGATCTCCTCGGTGACCCATTCATTGTTTAATAACATGCTATTTAGCCTCCATGTGTTGAAATGTCTTTGCATGTTCTTGTTGCAGTTGATTTCTAGTTTCATGCCATTGTGATCTGAGAAGATGCTTGATATGATTTCAATCTTCTTGAACTTGTAGAGATTTAGTTTGTGTCCTATCATGTGGTCTATCTTTGAGAATGTCCCATGTGCACTTGAGAAGAATGTGTATTCTGTAGTTTTGGGGTGTAATTCTCTGTAGATATCTATTAAATCCATTTGGTCTAGTGCTTCATTTAGAGTCTCTGTTTCCTTGCTAATTTTTTGCCTAGAGGATCTATCCAGTGCTGTCAACGGGGTGTTGAAGTCCCCAGCTATGATTGTATTGTTGTCGATTTCTCCTTGGAAGTCCTCCAGAAGATTTTTAATATATTTTGGTGCTCCTATATTGGGTGCATATATGTTTATCAAGGTTATATCTTCCTGTTGGATAGATCCTTTCAATATTATGTAGTGGCCGTTTTTGTCTCTAGTTATGGTCTTCATTTTGAAATCTATTTTATCAGATATGAGAATTGCTACCCCAGCTTTTTTTTGCTTTCCATTTGCTTGGAAAATTTTTTTCCATCCCTTCACTTTCAACCTATGTGAGTCTTTTGTTGAGAGATGGGTCTCTTGTAAACAACATATAGATGAGTCATGCTTTCTTATCCAATCAGCTACTCTGTGTCTCTTTATGGGAGCATTCAGTCCATTTACGTTTAAGGTGATTATTGATATGTACTTATTTATTGCCATTTTTGTTTAGTGTGGTTCTATTTTTGTTCCCATTTCTACTGCTAATTACAGCAGTCCTTTTAACATTTCTTGCAGTGCTGGTTTGGTGCTAATGTATTCCCTTAGCTTTTTTTTTGTCTGGGAAGCTCTTTATTTGATCTTCTATTTTGAATGATAGCCTTGCTGGGTAGAGTAGTCTTGGATTCAGATTCTTGTTTTTCATGACTTTGATTACTTCATGCCATTCCCTTCTGGCCTGTAGTGTTTCTTGTGAGAAGTCAGCTGAGAGCCTTATGGGGTTCCCTTTGTAGGTAACCTGTTGCTTATCTCTTGCTGCTTTTAGGATTCTCTCTTTGTCTTTAATTTGTGGCATTTTCATTACTATGTGTCTTGGTGTGGGCCTGTTTGGGTTCTTCTTACTTGGGACTCTCTGTGCTTCTTGAACTTGAATGCCTTCTTCCTTCACCAAATTAGGGAAGTTTTCTCTCACTATTTTTTTGAATATATTCTCTATCCCTTGCTCCTTTTCTTCTTCTTCGGGGACTCCTATGATGCGAATATTATTACGTTTCCAGTTGTCCCATAGTTCTCTTAAGCTGTCTTCCTGTTTTTTAATAGTTTTTTCCTTTTGTTTTTCTGATTGGTTGATTTTTTCTACCCTGTCTTCTAATTCGCTGATCCGGTCCTCAGCTTCCCCTACTCTGCTTTTTAAACCTTCCAATGTGTTTTTCATTTCGGATATGTCATTTTTTATCTCTTCTTGTTGGTTTTTAATTTCCATTTGGCTTATTTTCAGTGTCTCTATGTCCTTACTCATGCTGTTCAGCTTCCTCAAGATCATGGCTCTGAATTCTAGCTCTGTTAACATGCCTAATTGCTCCACATTGATCTCATCTTCGGTGGAGGTGGTTTGCTCTTTCATTTGGCTTCTGTTTCTGTGTTTCACCATTTTAGCTATCACTCTGGGCTTTGGAGCCTGTCAAGTTCTCCCTGTGGGTGTTGGTGTTCTGCTGTTTGTGGCTCCCTCTCCTGTGTTTAGATGAGCGAGGGAGGACCCGCGTTGAACACCACTGTCAAGTCTTACTTTCCTGGTTAAAGCTGCCAGCCCAGGAAATGTACTGTTATCCTCTAGCTTTTTGCCTGGAAGCCAGCAGTCTAGGTTAATTGATGAGTTTTGGGTTGTCAGTTGATTGAAAAACTCCCTCTGGTGCTCAGCCAAGGGGCTTTCACGAGGGTGGGGCAGATGCTGGTCCTTAGTGAGCCTCAATTAACACTTCAATGGCCCACAGGGTGGGGTTGGATCTCCGAGGGAGGGGCTGCTGCCTCTCTCAGAGCCCTGGGAAGAAGCAATGTGGCCACCGTCCTGAGTGGCTGCACTCAGGCAAAGCTCCGAGAGCCCTCCAAACCCCGAGTGTCCCGACACAGTTCCAGTCCAGTCTGCCCTCCCTCTGCCGGAGCCCAAGGTGAGTGGCTGTGGCTGTTTCAGCCTCAGTCCCGGCTGCGCTGTGGGGCCGCCTGGGAGTATAACCCGCGGGCGCCGCTTATAGCTAAGGCCGCTGCCGAGCTGCCGACCGTGCGCTCCCAGCCCCGTCTCGCGCCTTCGCAAGCCTACCGGGATGGAGTCAGTGTCCCTCGTTGTATGGTCCTCGCAAGCTGCTTTTCTGTTGGTTTTTCCCGTCGATTTGTCTGTGTTATAGTTGTAATTCCAGTTTGGTTCTGGGAGACGGTCTGTGTAGCTCCGTTCACTCCGCCGCCATTTTTCGGTCTCTAATACTGCAATTTTAAAAGCAGGCCCTCTATGCCCCGGCTTGATTGAAAGCTCATAGAGCATCAGCCCACAGACCAAAAGATCATGGGTTTGATTCCTGGTCAAGGGCACATACCTGGGTTTTGGGTTTAATCACTGGCCCTGGTCAGGGTCATGCAGGAGGTAACCAATTGATGTGTCCCTGTCACATTGACGTTTCTCCTTCTCCCTCCCTCCCTTCCACTTTATCCCCCCCACCCAAAAAGAAAATATATACTCAGATGAGGATTAACAAAAAATAATAATAATAAAAGTAACCCCACCCCCACCACCACCATTTTCCTGGAGCTGCTTGAGTCTCTGGCTTGGTATTTTATGATGGCTAGAGAAAGAGATCATGATAATGACAAATACTGGATTCCTGCTAGTATTAGTAAGTAGTTCAAGCTGAATTTAAAATAATTTAGAAGAATTACAAATGTGGCATTTGCTATCCAATTAATTAATTATCCTGTAGTAATTTATAGATTTCATACGCACACAGCATCATTTTCTCTGTGCCAGGTAGTGTACTAAGCAGGAGGAATATGTCATTCAAGAGAACAGAGAAGGTCTTGTGTTTATGAAACATTTTTTTATTGGGGGACGTGAAGGGAAAGAAAATTAAAATGTAAAATCACCTCAGATCGTGATAAGTGCTATGAGGAAAATGAAGCACATTCCTCTGACAGTTGTTCCCCAGTGAGGACAGACAGGCGCTCAGGAGAGGTGCCACAGGACCTGTGACTTGAGTGATGAGAAGGGGTGAGCTGTAGGGACATCCAGGGAAAGTCTACTGAGAAAAATAAATGAATGAACAGAATCTGAGTGGGAGCATGTCCACATTTTAAGAACTAAATACCTACTAAAGTGGCTCCAGGAATATTATCTCCCATAAGATTTCTTCTGTTATATGTTTTCTGGAAGGGTATAATTGATTTTGGATATTTCACAAGAGATTGTTAGTACCGCCCATCTTATTTTTTGCAGAGTCTCCGAGACAGGCCTATGTCTTCAGTGTTTCTCCAGCAGCTTAAATTATAGGAGTTCATGAGGAGTCAGGAAGAACATCCAAATTCTAGAAAACATCAATAAAGGGAAAAAATGTTGTCATCCTTTACAAGGGTAATTCGGCTATAATGAGATAATCATATTTAATTAAAGAAGAGAAAAAGCTTTTAAAATACATTCATGTTTAGCCAGATACCAAATTTAATAGAACTATTAAACTTAAGCAAAAGTCTTTAAGGAAAACAAACAAACAAAAAAATCTCACTCATTAAAGAACTTTCTTTCCATTACATAAAATTGAAGTCAAAAAGAGAGGAAGGATAAACATCTGGGTGAAACATAACTTACCTGAGTACAGCTGTTGAAGGACAAGACATTAAATTGTTCATTAATTATCAGAATGTGTTAGTAAACAATGCTGAGTTAATTACCCAGCTCTTAGTTTGAATATTTCACTGCCTTTTTACAGAAAACAAAGAACAGAACATTTGCCAATGTATCTTCGACCTTGTTTATGCATCTTTCTCACTTCTCTGGAAGTGATCATATCCACAGGGGTGCGCAAAAGTAGGTTTACAATTTTGAGTAACATTCTTTTAAGTTAATAAAGCTATTGTAATAATCATAACCTGCATGACTTTTTCCATGCAAACAACTAAAAACTACTATTTTTCACTCCTGTACATCTAATTACACTAAAACATCCTAAGAATTACATTTAGGCCTGGAAGTTTTGCTCAGTGGTTAAAGCAGCAGCTGCAGACCAGAGTCACAGGTTCGATTTCAATCAAGGGTATGTACCTTGGTTGCAGTTTGGTCCCTGGCTCTGGTTGGGGTTGTATGGGAGGCAACCAATTGATGCATCTCTCTCACATAGATGATTTTCTTTTTTTTTTTTTTTTAATTTTTTATTAATTTTTTTGTTACAGATATTTCTCCTTTTTTACCCCATTGGCACCCCCCTCCCCACCCCACCCCACCCCCATCCTGTCCCTGGCTTAGTTGTCCATGTCCATTGGTCATGCATACATGCATATAAGTTCTGTGGTTTAGCTCTTCCCACCACCCCCCACCCCCTCTTCTGAGGGATGTCAGTCTGTGCCCTACTTCCATGTTTCTGGGTCTACCATATTCCTCAGACTGTTATGTTCATTATATTCCGTATATAAGTGAGATTATGTGGTATTTGCCTTTTTCTGCTTGGCTTATTTCACTTAGGATAACACTTTTCAGGTCCCTCCATGTGGTCTCAAAGGATAAGAGATCTTTCTTTCTTACCGCTGCATAGTACTCCATTGTGTATATGTACCACAGCTTTTTTATCCATTCGTCTACTGATGGACACTTGGGCTGTTTCTCTCTCTCTCCCCCTGCCACTCTATCTGAAGATAAATGAAAAAATATCCTCAAGTGGGGATTTAAAAAAAAAGGGGGGGATTACCTTTGTATATAAATAAGAACTCTAGGAACTACACTATTCATTCTATTTGTGAATACTATTATCTGATATTTTTTGTCCCTGTTTTCTCTAATTTTGGATCCTTGAAATTTCTAGGTAATGAGAGTGACAATTTCTAATCCATTGGTTAAATTAACAACTCCCTTAAGAAAAAGAAGTTGTGAATTTGCCATAGCTCCAATCTCAAGTATGCAGCTCAGTGAAATACTTTTTTATTTTATTTTGATTTATGGTAAAATAGATGTAACACAAAATGTACCATCTTTACCATTTTTAGGCCTACAGTTGAGCAATGCTAAGTACATGCAAATAATTATGCAGTCTCCAAAACATTTTTATCTCCAAAATTAAAACTCTACACATACTAAACAACTCCTTATTCTCTCCCTCCCAGGCCCCTGGCAACCACCATTCCACTTTCTTCTCTGAATTTGACTGCTCTAGTTAGCAACTTTCAACCATTTTCATCTCATGGCACACATAAACTAATTATTAAGATTCTGTGGACACCAAAAAATATATTACATTTTTTAAAATTATGACCAAAAAAAAAAAAGATATAATTTTGATTTGTTCACACTGGATGGCCATTATTGTGTTGGCTGTTGTCATTTTTTTACTTGACAATCTAAGGGAAAAGAGGTCAGTGCCCTCACTAAATAGTCAGGTATTACATGCTGAACAACTTCTGGTAGCCGTGGCACACTGGTTGAAAATCACTGCTCTAGGCACCTCATGTAAGTAGAATCATAAAAGCATTTGTCTTTCTGTGACCGGCATATTTCACTTAGCATAATATTCTCAGAGTTCATCTATGTTGTAGCATGTGTCATAATGGTTTTCTCTTTGAAGGCTGGATAATATTCCATGTATATACACTACATTTTGTTATCTATTTATCACTGATGGACATTTGGGTTTCTGCCACCTTTTTATGTTATAAATAATGCAGCTCTAAACAAATATCTCTTTGACACCCTGCTTTAGTTCCTTTGGGAAAAAAAAAACAAAAGTGAAATTGCTTTATTACATGAAAATTCTATTATTAATATTTTGAGGCACTGCCATACTATTTTCCATAGTGGCTACAGCATTTTATATTCCCACCAATAATGCACACGTGGTTCAATTTTTACACATTCTGACTGACACTTGTTTTTCCTGTTGTTGTGCCTTCTTTTTCCTTTCTTTCTTTCTTTCTTTCTTTCTTTCTTTCTTTCTTTCTTTCTTTCTTTCTTTCTTTCTTCTTTCTCCTTCCTTCCTTCCTTCCTTCCTTCCTTCCTTCCTTCCTTCCTTCCTTCCTTCCTTCCTTCCTTCCTTCCTTCCTTCCTTCCTTCCTTCTAATCCACAGCTGAGGATATGTTTCAATTGATTTTAGAGAGAGAAGAATGGGGAGAGAGAGAGAAACAAACATCCATGTGAGAGAAAGACACTGATCCAATCAGCTTCCTCCTATACTCACCCTGGCCAGGGATCAAACCTGCAACCTAGATATGTGCCCTGACTGGGAATTGAAGTGGCAATCTTTTGATGTACTAGACAAGGCTCCAACCAACTGGCCACCAAGCCAGGGCATCCTGTTGTTACTGTTGTTAAGTAATCATCCTTTTAAGTAGTCATCTCAATGGATTTGAGGTGGTAGCTCATTGTGGTTTGGACTTACATTTCTCTAAGGATTCGTGATATTGAACATCTTTTCATATGCTTATTGGCCATTTGTGTATCTTGTTCAGAGAAATGTCTATTCAAGTCTTTTGCACATCTTTTTAATTGGGTTTTGTTTTTGTTGTTGACTTTTAGAAGTTCTTTGTATATTCTGGATATTAACCCCTTATCAAGTTATATGATTTACATCCTTATTAGATATATTATTTAAAAATATTTCCCCCCATTGTGTGGGTTGCCTATTCACTGTTCATTGTCTTTTGATGCACAGAAGCTTTAAGTTTTAATGTAGTCCTGTTTATCTTTTCCTTTTGTTGCCTGTTCTTCTGCTCTCATACCCAAGACATTATTGTAAAATACAATATCATCAAGCTTTTCCCATATGTTTTATTTCAAGAATTTTATAGTTTTAGCTCTTTTGTTTAGGTTTTATACATTTTAAATTGAATTTTGTATACTGTATAAGGTAAGGGTTCAGCTTCATTTATTTGCATGTGGATATCCAGTTTTCCCAAAACCACTTGTTGAAAAGTTTTCTTTTTCCAAAATCATTTGACCATATGTGCAAGTGAAATAGTTTTAATCACATATAAATTATATTTTGGTCTCAAGTAATTTGTATCTCTGATTAATGTGTTCAAATTGTGCCCAAATCTAAATAATGAAAAGTGAGACCCACCTCTTTTTAAAATATTGTACATCTTAAAATG
The DNA here is from genome assembly GCF_014108415.1 of Molossus molossus. Lineage (NCBI taxonomy): Eukaryota > Metazoa > Chordata > Mammalia > Chiroptera > Molossidae > Molossus > Molossus molossus. The sequence goes on from NW_023425388.1 coordinate 89,859,180, forward strand.
ATGCTTTATTTCACAATATATTTTTCCTAGTATATTTTGAGACTTAAAATGAATGCCATGGTTTACAGATTAATGCAAACACTGAGTCTATTTAAAAACAAATAGAAATTTTAACATACTTTACATGTTGAAAAATATTAATCTGAATGACTAAAGAAATATTGACTGTAGAATAGAATTTGTTAAAATAACCTAATGAAAGAGAAATATTATACTGTCTGCAGGTTTCTATGGGGGTTATTGTAATAAATTACTAGGGCAATGTGAGGGTCTGCCAGCCTGGGTGCTGTGCATTGGCCCCTGTGTTCACTACCCACAGTCAATAACAGGCTCACTCACCACAACTTTCAGAAAAGTACTATTCTTAGCCACTCTATTTTGGCATATTAGTAAATTACGTGACACCCTTCTCACCTAGTGTATGGACACATTTATGATAAAGTGAGAGTCGAGACCTGGTTGGCTCGGTGGTTAGAGTGTCAGCAGGTGGACCAAAGGGTCACAGGTTCCATTCCCAGTCAAGGGCACATACCTGGGTTGCAGGTCTTCCTGCCCTGGTCAGGGTCATGTGGGAGGCAACCAATCGATGTGTCTCTCTCTCCCTCCCTTCCAATCTATCTTTAAAAAAAAAATCTCTAAAAAATTATCCTCAGATGAGGATTAACCAAAAAAAAGTGAGAGTTGACATGCTTGATTCAGTCGAGTCAATCAAGTCCGAGTCACATGCAAGGTTGCAAGAGGCAGTGCTGGAAGCCGCAACCACAGTCTGTAGCAAAGGCAGGTCCCATGTGGCATCCGTCTGAAGGGAATGGTAGAAAAACTAAATTCAGGAAATGACTGAATCCCTTATATTTCATACTAGAACAGAAAACTATAAAAAACTGAAATATCACCAGTATGACAGAGGATGTCTGGGAGTGCCTCGGACCTTAGCTATACTTGGAAAGTGAACCAAAAATGATTAACAGACTAGGACATACATTTAGGAAATGAAAAATAGGAGGAGAGAGAAAGGGGGTGGGGAAAGAGAGAGAATAATAAAATTCAGTAAGGAAATACATCACACACACACACAATGTTAGTTAGTTAATAAGAAAAACTTAAAACAGCAAAGGACTAAATATCATGGTGAGAAAAAAGTTCCAATTTTAGGTAGGGTGGTGGACAGGAAAGACCTCACTGAGAAGCTGTTTGAGTTAAGACTTGAAAGATGCGATGGACCCAGCCGTGTGTTTAGTCTTGTGCCTGAGACGAGCATTCCAGGTAAACAAAACCCAAGAAAACAGTAAGTGCAAAAACTGTAGGCAGAGCGTGCCTAGTACAATGAAGGCAGAGTGTGTATGCCAGCGTGGCTGGGACTATGAGCAAAGAGGGAAACAATAAAGGGAGTTTGGAGAGGTGATGGATACAGTCACAGGGAGCGTGTTTGAGTTCTTATGCTTGAGTAATACAGGCAACCATAGGTGGGTTCTGAACACAAAGGGAGTGTGATGTTGTATTTGAAATGTGATACTCTGGCTGTGTTGAGAATCTGGCTCATCATTTAATTGTTCCATAGCTGGAGTTACATAAATTTTATTGTGGAGTTACAGTGTCATAGACAGTTCAGAGCAGAGCCAAGTTTTACTAAAGTAATGTATTATATGGGACAAACAGACTTCTAGACCCACTAGAGAATATGGAAAAGATAAATTGTATCTGCAAATGTCTTCACAGATTTGACAAAAGAAGTCAATTCAAAATGACTACCCAAAAAGTCACATTTTTACTTAAAATCTAGCTTAACCAATGACTTAAAATTAGTTTGAAAATAATTGAATTCTATTTCACTTTTAGGGGAGATTTTCTATCATTAAGCACTTTACTGGCAATAAAAGTTTGAGTGAAAAGAGTAAAATTCAATTCATTTTTAAAGAAAAACATCAGAGGACATAAAAATTCATAAATATGTGCAAAAGACTTCTCTATCCTACCATCCAGGAAATTATAAAGATCATTTTACAGAAATTTTATTGCAGGTGGTGAAACTAAAAACTCTTGGCATTCTGATAGTTATAAGAGCAATTAATGTATATTCACAGAGCTTAGGAAATATACAGAAGTATAAGCATGCTATTTATTTATAGTCCTATCTGTAATTTTCTATAGTTTACAATTGTATGAAAATAGATGTTAAAGTAAGTGTCCACTGAAAGAATAAACTGCATCACATATGACTAATATATCCTTTCTTTATTAAAAGTAAGTTATGAAATAATATGTACAGTTACTATGAATTCATATGCTCCTTTGAATATTATTAAGCTGTTAACATTCAATGGCTTATAGTTGTTTTCAGATTTCTTATTAATTTCCTTCCTGCTCATGCTAAGCTATCTGTTATAAACTTAGATTTATTTATAAAAACACTTTCCACTGGGTTAGAGACAATCAGAATTTAGGCAGTAATAGCATTTCATATCTCTTTGGATCCCTGTGAAGAAGGAAGTCTCAAGTTGACCTTCATGTACCTATTTAAGGAATGCTATTATTGAACTGCTGTACCCAATAAGGTGATCTAATTCCATGAAATAGTAAAACTGAAGAAGAGGGTAATCATATTTGAAAAAGGGTAGGCTTATTCACCCAACAGGAAATAGGGAAGGGGAAAGCAATATTACAGATGATGTTTGTATTTAGCACAATGTGAAAAGGGCTTGAAAAAGGGACACTGGTTCAAAGTCCTTAAAGAACAACATTTTTTATTAACTTATATGTAAACAAAGATAAAATCCAACAATTTTGCACTGCACTCTGTGTGGTAACTTGTCACTACTGAGCAAATGCCTAGTTTGTATTAGGTTTGAGATTTCTATTAGACTAAATAAGCATATGTTGTTTCTTTATAATATTTAAACTATAATTATAAAATATGCATCAATTGGTGTAGGTATGAGTTTAAATAACACATGTTGGTGAAGAAACAGTGGGAAGATTAATGTAACTGTTTTCCCCTCTTAATCTTTATTGTATGCATTTGATTTCCAAACAGGGTATTAGAAACACTTGCACTGAAAATAATAGACTTCACAGAGAACTAGGGAGCTTCCAGAAGTTTCAGAATCAATAATTAGAATCTTAAAGCTAGTTAATTCAATGCAGATAGTTTTATCTTCTCAAGAAACTAGTTCCTTTGTACTTGTGGCCAATAATCACCCACTAAATTTATGCTTTTATCCTTAAATAACCAATCTTTTTAAAATTATTTTTATTAATTTGTCTTTGTTACAGATATTTCTCCTTTTTCCCCCATTCCCCATTTTCTCCATCCCCTTGCCCCATCCACAGCTTTGTTGTCTATATCCATTGGTTATGCATACATGCATATAAGTTCTGTGGTTTATCTCTTCTCCCCTCAACACCCCCTCTTCTGAGATTTGTCAGTCTGTACCCTACCTCTGTATCTCTGGCTCAATTTTCTTCATCAGTTTGTTTAGTTTATTATATTCCACAAATAAGTGAGATCATGTGGTATTTGTTTTTCTCTGTTTGCCTTGTTTCACTTAGCATAATACTCTCCAGGTCCTTCCATGTCATCTCAAAGGATGAGATCTTTCTTTCTTACAGCTGCATAGTATTCCATTGTTTACATGTACCATAGCTTTTTGATCCACTCATCTACTGATGGACATTTGGGTTGTTTCCAGATCTTAGCTATTATAAATAGTGCTTCTATGAACAGAGGGGTACATATATTCTTTCTGATTGGTAGATATATTTTTTCAAGCTTCTTAGGGTATATTCCTAGAAGTGGGATCACTGGGTTAAATGGCAGTTTCATTTTTAACTTTTTGAGGTAACAGCATAGCATTTTCCATAGTGGCTGCACCAGTCTACATTCCCACCAACAGTGTACTACAGTTCCCTTTTCTTCACACCCTCACCAACACTTGTTTGATAATCTGTTGATGGCGGCCATTCTGACAGGTGTGAAGTGATACCTCATAGTTGTTTTCATTTGCATCTCTCTGATGATTAGTGATGTTGAGCATTTTTTCATATGTCTCTTGGCCATTTGTATGTCCTGTTTGGAGAGGTGTCTATTTAGTTCCGCTGCCCATTTTGTAATTGGGTTCTTTGTCTTCCTTTTGTTGAGTTGTATTAATACTTTCTATATTTTGGAACTAAATCCCTTATCTCATACATCATTGGCAATTGCAGTCTCCCATATAGTGGGTTGCCTTTCCATTTTAATGGTTGATTCTTTTGCTGTGCAGAAGCTTTTTAGTTTGATGTAGTCCCATGTACTCATTTTTCCTTTGCTTCTCTTGCCTTTGGTGTCATATCAGTGAAAATTCTGCTGCGTATGATATCTGAAATTTTGTTGCCTACATTTTCTTCTAGGATTTTTATGGATTTATTCATTTTGAGTTTATACATGTGTATAGTGTAAGTTGGTAGTCTAGCTTCATTTTTTTGCAAGTAGCTGTCCAATTTCCCCAACACCATTTATTGAAGAGACTGTCTTGACTCCACTGTATGCTTTTTGCCACCTTTGTCCAATATTAATTGAGCATTTTGTCTTGGGTCAACTTCTGGGTTTTCTTAACCCATCTCTTAAATTGCCCCATTTGTTGAATAAATGCTAGCAAAGGTAAGAGTTTTATGTTAGAGTGTGTGAATAAAGAATAATAATGTTTATTTCCTATCTTTAGGAAATTCTCTCTACATAACAACTACAAAACAACAAAAGGCAAGTACTCTAGTATCCTCAGAGAGATGAATACAACATATTATGGGAGCAAAGAAGAAAGGTAGGTTAAGAACTTTTTTTTTTTTTTTTTGGTGGTGTTTAGCAATTAATTGACTGATGCAACTTGCTCAGAGAAATTTCACTAAATGTCTGGGAGAGAATTTAGACTGTGTCATTATAACAAGTGGATGAAAATTGAGGTAACCAAGACATGGAAAGGAATCAGAGAAGAGACAGTTCAAGAGGGAATGATGAGTTAATTGGCAGAAATCATAATGTATTAAAGTCATCTGGAGTCATCACTACAATTTTTTAATATGTTTTTATTAATTATTTTTTTTATTAGAGAGAGATAGAAACATCGACGTGAGAGAGAAACATCAATTGGCTGCCTCCTACATGCCTCACACTGGGGATCTAGCCCACAACCCAGGCATGTGCCCTTACTGGAAATTGAACTGGGAGCTCTTAGTCTATTGGATGATGTTCAATTCACTGAGCTACACTGACCGAGCATCACTGCAATTCTAAGGCACATCATTCAGAAAACCACTTTTCTACAAATTCTACAAACTAGTTAAGAGTTAAAAACAGAAATGCTTGACACCAATAAGGGAAACTAATAAAATAATTCCATTTATAATTACATCAAAAATAGAAATAAAATATCTAGGAATAAATTTAACTTAGTAGCTAAAAGACCTGTATTCAAAAACTTATAAGAACTTGAAGAAAGAAATTGAAGAAGATACAGATAAATGGAAGCACATACAGTGTTCATGGATAAGAAGAATTAACATAATTCTAATGTCCATATCACCTTATCCATCACCATTGGGGGGGGGGGCAGGAGCTAGCCATTCAGTGCTTCTCTCTCACATGGATGTTTCTATCTCTCTCTCCCTTCCTCTCTCTCTAACGAAAGCAATAAAAACATATTTAAAAATCAAAATACCAATGGCATTTTTCACAGAATTAGAACAAATAATTCAAAAATTAATATGGAACCACAAAAGACCCCAAATAGCCACAACAATCTTGAGATAGAAGAACAATGTCAAAGGTGTCACACTATGTGATCTCAAACTATACTACAGGGCTGTAGTAATCAAAACAGCACGGTATTGGCATAAAAACAGATATATGGATCAGAGGAAGAGCATACAAATAGACTAATTAAGGATAAAAGTTTAAATTTAGTGAATAATTGCTGGCCACACCTATGAAGAATTTTTATTATCATAGATAAATTTTTCAATATAGTAAATTTTCTTGTTGGTTATTATGGGGTCTAAATATTTCTGGACTTCTTTCAGGCAATTGTATGTCTTAAATTCTCTTAAAATTCACACTCAGAATTCATTGTTGCCCTCAGTCATCACCTTATCTCACATTCAATACTACCTATTAGTAGAAAAATATTCAAAACTTAGAAATGAAGGGAAAAAATGATTACATGTATTTCAAGATTGTACCTGAACACTGCCTAACAACATCACATAAGGGTTAATTGACTAGAAAAATCTAATTTTTGTTTGACTTATATTTGCTATTGATATGAGAGCAAATTCTATATTTGGTTGATTTTTAGAGAATTTATAATATAAAGATGATTCTTCATGGGGTAGAGAAGATAGTTCTAAAGGTTAAGGTTTATTTCCACTAACCAGTTTTATCACAATCAGCAATCTTATCCTATCATCTTTTGTTTTTTTATTTATATCCTTATTTAAACCACATTTTTTGCCCCTCTGATTCCATCCTCAACAAGTTAAGTAAATTTTAGCTATATATACCAACTAAGTCCTTATATAAGAATCACAGTTTCAACATTTTGAGAATTAATCTTTGCCATACCTTGAGTCAGTGCAAGGGGACACTTAGTATGTGGAATCTCTTTCAGGTAGGCCTCGTGGTCACAAGTTATAATTATTTTAGTTTATCACCATTCTTTTCATTTTAAATTTTATTGATTTTAGAGAGAAGAAGGAAGAGAAAGAGAGACATCAACATGAGAGAGAAATATCCATTGGCTGCCCCTTGCATATGCCCTAACTAAATGGAACCCAAAACTTGGGTGTGTGCCCTGAAGGGTAATCGAACCCTCAAACCCATCACCTTTTGTTGTATGGGATGACACTCCAACCAACTGAGCCACACCAGCCAGGGCACCACCATTCTTTTTTAAAAACTAAATTTCTATTGCTGCATTTAAAAATCACTACACTCCTAGCAACTCAAAACAATACAGATTTATTATCTCACAGCTTGCATGGTTCAGGGGTCAGCATGCTGTGGCTAGGTTCTGAGCTCAGGGTGTCATATGACTGAAATTGAGGTGTCATATGGGTCTATGTTTTCATCTGAAGCTCAAGATCCTCTTCCAAGCTCATTCAGATGGCTGGTATAATTCAGTTCCCTAAATATATAGCACTGATCTTCCTATTTTCTTGCCGATTCTCAAACAGCCACTGGTTTTGGCAACTAGTCAATGCACATTATTTTTGCCATGAGACTTTCTCCACAAAATAGCACTTTCTCCTTCAAGTCCAGCAAAAAAAATATTTCTATTACTTCCAAATTTTGACTTGCTATGACTTTTATCTATAGACCACATAATTAGGTCAGACCTCCCCACCCCTTATTTATCTCTTTTGATTATTAGCCTAAGGCCAATTGATTAGAAACTAAATTTATTACATCTTCAAAGATTTCTTTTAAACTATAATGTCCAGTAACTCCCTCTTATCCATGTAAAGTATGTTCTAAGACCCCCAGTGGATTCCTGAAACCATGGATAGAGCCTTATATGTACTGTTTTGTTTTCTTTTGTTTTGTTTTTTTATCCTCACCTGAGGATATTTTTCCATTTTTTGTTCAGATAGAGCGGGAGGGAGAGAGAGGAAAAGAGAGAGAGAGAGACATCGCTGTGAAGGGACACATCGAGTGGCTGCCATCCGCACGACCAACCAGGGCCGGGGACAAACTGCAACCGAGGTACGTGCCCTTAGCAGGAACCAAACCCGGGTCTCTCTGTACCGCAGGCCGATGCTCCAACCGCTGAGCCAAACCAGCCAGGGCTATATGTACTGTTTTTTCCTACACATACAAACCTAAAAAAGTTTAATTTATAAATTAGGCACAGTAAGAGATTAACAACAATAACTAATAAAATAAAAACAATTATAACAGTATATTGTAATAAAGGTTACATTAATAGGTTTGGGGCTACTATTAAGTAAAACAAGGGTTACTTGAACACAAGCCTACAATAATGCAACAGTCATCTGATAAACAGAAGGGCTACTAGGTTACTAAGGGCAGATAGCACAGTGTGTGGATATGCAGGAGAAAGAGATGATCCATGTCTAGGGCAGGATGGAGCAAGATGGTGCAAGGTGTCATCACACAAGTCATAACACTCTCTTTAAAAGTTATGGGTTGTAGAACTTATATGCATGTATGTGTAGCCATGAACATAAATTACAATGCTGGGGATGGGGTGGCGGAGATGAGGAGGAGGGTGTCAATGGGGGAAAAAGGAGAAACATCTGTAACAAAAATAAATTAATTACAAAATTAAATATAAATAAATAAAACTTATGGGTTATTCATTTTTGGTATTTTCCATTTAATATTTTTGGATCTCAGTTGAAGGCATGTAACTCAAACTGCAGAAAGTGAAACCATGGGTAAGGGGGACTACTCACATTTCTGTTCACCTTCACGGTAAATATGTGAGATGATGGATGTGTTAATTAACTAGATGGTGGGGGAAAATCATTTCACAATGTTTCTGTATATCAATAATCACGTTACATACTTTAAATAATTTAAAATTTTATTCAATTATACATCAATAAAGGTAAAAATAAAAAAAACAGTGTGGTTTAAAGATAGATAAACAGATCAATGGAAGAGAACAGAGTACAAAAAAAATATACTTCCATATAAACACTGATTTTTGAAAATGATAAAAAGAAATTCAGTAGACAAAGGGTAGTCATTTCTGTTACCTGCCAGGGACCTGCCAGAAGTGGGTCTGCCTCAGGCTGGCCTGTGGTGTGTGAGTTCTTGACTTTGTGTAGGAAAGATTTCATAACACCAGTCCAGATGGGTTTGAGAGTATATTTATTAAAGCTGGGACAGTGGAACAAAGGAAGGACCTGGTAGAAGAAGCAACAGGAGAGAGCCTCGGTAGTGCTTTGCTTTGGCTCTCCAGAAATGTTATAGAAAAAAGTGAGCCACGGTGGGGCTGCCATTAGCTCCCTGGGAAGTGACGGTCACAGTGATAGAAGGGAGTCCAGGCTGGGCTGCTTTAGCTCAATGGAAAGTCAGAAAAAAGGAGGCCTTGGAAACAGGATCAAGGGGTGAGCCGGGTCAAGCTGCTGCTGCTCAGTGCTCCCCTGGTTGTAAGTCTCATGGAGAGCCTAAGAAATAAAAAGTTTATTCCCTGGGAAGGAGCATGGGCATGCTCTAGAGTGAGTCTTTGTCCTGAGTGCTTTTTATCCTTTTTTATTGGTGCAAAAATATTTGGGGAGGGTTTCAGTAGAATATTCATCAGCTTTCCAGGTGCATTTTTAATATGCTGATGCATCAAAATGAGTGTGTAGGAGAGTTTTTGGATTGTTTTTTGGTCTGTTTTGCTGTTTTAGTTTTATCTTAGGTCTGTCTGGCTTTAATAGGGTTTTTGTTATTTTTTCCCCAACTTCATCTGTCCTTGGGTTTAGCTGGCACAAATGGCATTAATTGGGTCTTTATTCTCTATTTTCTCAGGCCAGAGTGATTTAAGCTATGTATTTTCTGGTTAGGGAGGAGGATATAAACCATTTGCTCTTAATCGTTTTTGGTTGGAGAAAGTCTTATAATACACCAGCTGGTTGTAAAAAGTTCAAATTGTTTGGCTTTGTTTAATTTTTCTGGTCTCAGTTTCTCCATTCCACTTACCCAGGGGTTTTACTAGCTTCTCACTATCCTGCCACAATTTTTACCAAATGATACTGGAAGAGTTGGTATTCATATGCAAAACAAGTAAACTTCAATTCATACTTTGCACCATAAACGAACATTTAATTTAAAATGGATTGTAGACATAATTATAAAATTTAAAACCATAAAACTTCTAGCCCTAGCTGGGTAGCTCAGTTGATTGGAGCATCATCCTGTACACCAAAAATGTTGTAGGTTCAATTCCCAATCAGGGCACATACCCAGGTTGCAGGTTCAATCCCTGGTCAGGGTACATAAGGGTTATTGGAACCATGTTTCTCTCTCATATCAATGTTTCTCTCTCACTCTCTCTCCCCCTATCTCTGCCTCTAAAAATTAATAAAAACATATTCTCAAGTAAGAATTATAAAAATAATAAAACTATAAAACTTCTAGAAGAAAACAGGAGACATCTTTATGACCTCAAATAAGTAAAGATATCTAAGATAAAAGATCAAAATCAATTTATAAGAGAAAGCATCATCATGAAATGAAAAAAAAAAAAAATCAGATTTCTTGGGGATTGGGTAGATGCAAATCAAGTGATAACATTTTAAGCTCAGTAATAAATTTAAATAGATACATCAAATAAACAAAATGTTTGAGTCTGTACTTCAGAATATAGGTCTCAGCTGGAAAAAAATGAGATTATGTAGTAGTAGATGATATTTACGTTTATGATGTCATAATGCAGAAGGTTGTCAAAGACTCATAAAATTCGTAGTTCTTAGCCAACACCAGACATAAATAATGAGTCAGTTGAGACAGATAAATACACTCAAATTTAAAATAACCCAAATCTTTCAAACAAGATTGCAGGAAAAAAAATTATTACTCCCACTTTGCTATGCATATGGCATTGGATTAATGGACAAGTCCTGAACAATGTGTGTGAGAACATTCCTAAACGAAGTCATTTTCTTTTGGTGTTTTTTGGCTTTCTCTATAAAAATATACATATCTACCTTCTATTCTCTGGTTAGCATTCTCCAAAAGAAACCCCACTCCTAAATGTGTATACACTAAGCAATCATGAGACAAGTCAACTGAAATTTCCACATCACATTTTGCCTAATAATATATCCAATTCTAATCAAATCACCACCTATGTTTTTACCATGGAGTATTTTTATATAGAACAGGCTGTAGAAGAATTGTATGGCCCATTAAACTTTCCACTGGGTATAGTCTAACCCTAAATACAGCTCAGTATGGGTTGCCATAAAAAGAATATCTGAATCTCAAAAGGAAAGTTATGTGTGATCAGTGACCACCATATCAACCTATAACCCACTTTTCTTGAGACCACCCAGCTTCCATGTCATTTTCCTTGAAGACACTTAATCTACATTCACATTAATATATTCAAAGAAGGAAGTCAAGTGCTGACCTTCTGAGAAGGTGGCATCAGTTGGCTTCCTCTCATACCTAGGAAGCTGTTTTTATTTATCACTTCATTTCAAATCCATACAATATGCAGAAGCTAAGCAGCATGATTGAAGTGTAATATTTATCTCATGGCATATTTTTTTAAAAATCTAAGTAGTAAATACAGTCCATAAATCATGAACCTAATGTCAGTTATAACTGACTGAAAAATCAGGTGCCACTGTGACATCTTTTTTCTCCAATTATTCAGATCAAGATTTTAGATAGAACCCATAATCAGCACAGGCAAATTTCTATTTTTCATACAAAACATATCAGATGGCTTTGCCTACACTTTTCATTAATTAAACCAGATCTTATAGACAACTAAGAGTATTATTCTCTTGCTCTGAGATACTCTTATGAGAACAAAATTATTTCATTGTTCTCTGGGGTCACAGCCCACATGTAGGTGTTCTTATTTGCCATAAACTCCTTTTTCCTTGTATTACCTGTTTTAACCTATATGCTTCCTTCCTTATGGGGTGCTCTGGTTTAGACGTAATGCCTACCTACAGACAGACAGAAAAAAAAATTGGCTCACCAGGTTCTGTTTTTATCTCATTTCCAGAAAAAAGTCTTAGGACTTGACAGGTAAAACATTATAGACCTGTTCTTACCACTTGTAACAGTCATAGTTACACCTAAATTACCTACAAGTACAAAAATTTTGTCCCACCTTAAAACACATTTAAAATATTCACCAACAATGGGGAGCAAATATGTTGCATCCTGAAGCTGGCCACTGCTTCATAAGGAGGCACAACTAGTCACTTGGCCGTACAAGATATCTCTGAATGGGCTGTACTAAAACACCATCCTCAGAGGTCCAAGCAGGAGAGGAATGAAGAAGGAATTTATTAGCTTACTCCTATCTTTTGTTTTCCATCTAGGGTCATGAGGAGATGACTTGATTCTTTTGGGCAGCAGTGGGAAAGCCTTGTCCCTTGTCCTACCACTTAACTTACATCAGAATCTAGAATAGCGGGAGAAGCCAGGAGCTCAGTGTGAACTCTGGGGTGCCACACAGTCAAATGCCTTGGTGTCAGGTTGGAGCAAGCATCTCAAGGGCCAAGCAGGAGACAGGTGTGACTGACAAAATCCAAGGTAGCATATCAGATAGTTACAGCACAACAAAGTATGAAAGATGTTTACCAGATATTAATATTGAGCTCCAATGATTAGGATCCTCTGGTAATGATATAGGCAAATAGTCCAAAGGATTTAAAAAAAAAAATGTCCTGAAATAAAACTAGACCTATATGGACATGATTTTTGACAGAATTAACCTTCATGGTGCTTGTAATTCTCAATTTATTAATCTGAGTATAAGTTAAAAATCATATTGATTTTATTTGTTAAACTGTATTTCTCAAACTGATTTTATTAGTTGTGTGTTTTGAATTCTATATTCAATTTTAATATACAATAAAACAAATGCAAAAAAGAAAATTAACTGACAAATTTAGCAAATAGAGGTATCTCATGCACCGATATTGTTCTCTATCCTGGCATATGTACAAATGGCCATTACTTTAGGGCAACCAATTCAATTAAATGACAAGAAATGCTATAAGGCTGGAGAGATATAAAGTTGTGTAGTTTCATTATCAGTCAACACTTCATTCCTATCTTCTGATCACAATAACTGCTCCAGTGGAGTCCTGCCTTTATGCCTTTTCAACTGAATGTCAAGACATATTCATTTAATTGACTCAGAAACACTCTGGAACCGTTCTCACCACTTCTTTCAAGTAACGCAAGGTTTGACATTATATACTGAATAAAACCACTATTCAGAGGGTATTTAAAAATGTGATATATATGTTTAATATATTTTTTAAAATAAAGTGTGTATGTTGACCAGAACAACAATAGTCTGGTGAATCAAACTGATATCCTGTTTCTTATTCCAAACTTTAATTGTATCTTCTACAATAGCTTCTGAAACAGCAGCAGTTTCACTTGATTTAGGTTCAGCTGTGTACAGCCTGAGTATGCCAATGACTGACCATTTCATGAACAGACATAACTTGTTCTAGGGATCTGACTAAGGTGTCCCCTAATAGACTTCCAATCTATTCTAGGCTGGCAACTTGGTCTTTTTGAAATATCTACATGAATTACCTTGATTCCCACAGAGATGTCCATAACTGAGTAACTCAAACAGGGGTGCAGTGGGTCATCTGGGTAGGTCAGACCTCCTTGTTTCACTCTAATATAAGCCCAGTGACTACAGCACAAGAATCTGCAAAGGTACAAACACTATTCTCAAAGTGGACACTAATTCCACCCGCACATAGTAAATAAACTGCTCAGAGCTTCACGTGGTGTGAGCTGTATCTTTTAACCCCTCTGGGTTTTTATACTGTCTACCAACTATATTGTAACCAATTTCCAAAACAGCTATTCAACCCTCAGTGCTAGGACACCGTGTGGGGAACAGAACGACCGGGTTGCTGAGAAGAAAGCACAAGGTGCAGACCACAGCGGGGTGGGGCCAGGGAGACCCCTCAGGACGCTCTCTCAGGATCCAGTGCAGAAGTTGGACTGGTGTGTGTGAACTTGGAATGAAATTCTCCTGGTCATGGTTCTGGCTGTATCACCTTCATTGTATCCATGAGCGTTGCATGCTGCATGGCGCTATGGCTTTTCTCCAACATTACCCGAGACACGATGGGTGTTTCTGGTCATTTAAGTAAGCTATAAAAGTGGATCTCAGGCCACAAGAGATAAGAAGTTTTGGATGAATTAATTTCTGCCAAATGGTTCAGTCTCCATGGGTTCTGGGTACATTTAAAGTCTTATGAGCCACTGAGGTATAACATACCAGTGAGAATTCCTGAATATTCGCCTTTGTTAACTTTTTAAATATTTATGCTCAGAACCCCTTTCCAATTTAGATTTAATTCTGGTGACCTTATATACAGAAGCTAGCAAAATTTCTGTGTGGGGAGTGGGGTTCATTAGATCCCAAATAGACCCAATGGACACTGGGAATATTTTTAAATAGTGGCTAGAAAACTATAATTTTTTTCTCCTATTTTTTAGGGGTACCCATGTTTGTATTAGCACACATAGTTACTCAGAATTTCACAAATCAGGTTTAACCTTGATGTTTAGCTGTGTTCTCCAGCCAGACGTTTTTTGTCACATGGCTGACTCCAATCCATAACCTGTCACACATTTATTTCCATGAAGAGTCAGCAATGATGGCATCACCAATGCAGTGGGCTCACTTGTATTGAATGAGTTTTAGGTCCAGGTACCTACAATAGCAGATTGAGACTGTACTGATTATTTCAAATACCTTGAATCAAGACCATAAAGGTATAAAGTTTATCAGTCACATATTTACAACCAAAATACCTTTTGCTAGTTCCAGACTGTATTGCAGACTTCCTTATTTATTATTAAAATTCTATTCAGATATTTCTGAATGAAAAAATAGTGTCAAGATACAAAATTAAAGGATTAGTACCTCTTTCAACTTAAAAAAGATGGTTAAAAGGTAGAAAATCATTATCATCTTGTTTGGTTAAGAATTAAACCTAAGCCCTGGCCGGTGTGGCCCTGTGGTTAGAGCATTGACCATGAACCAAAAGGTCTCGAGTTTGAATCCCAGTCAAGGGCATATCTCTGGGTTGCAGGTTTAATCCCTGGCCCTGGTTGTGTAGTAACCAATCAATAGTTCTCTTACATCAATATTTCTCTCTCTCTCCCCTCCCATCTCCCCTCCCTCCCACTCTCTCTCTCAAAAAAATAAATAAATAATAAACTCAAGAAGTATAAAAATTGAGGCAGTCTGATGTAAAGAAAAAACACACTAGTGTTGAAATCTGACATAGGTGTCTAGCTTCTCTACATCACTTAGAAACTATGCTGAGAACGCTAACTGAGCTATCTTCATGTGCATACCATATTCATCACTTTATTTACTTCTAAAAACTGTGGTTAATAATACATGTTACCTTGCAAGAGTATTCTAAGAACTATAAAGAATTTCTGGAAAGTGTGTGTTCTAATGGAGTGAACATCTTTCAAAAGTTTGGTGTTATTAATATCAATAAAGTGAGATAATACTTACATGGGGTAAAATAGGATAGACTACAAAGAAATAATTAATTAGTGGATTGAGTTAAATAGCCAGTCAATTCTATTGTTACACAGATCTTAAAAAGACAGGATCAGTTGGATGTTTTAATCAAATAGATATAGATTATGTCAGTATCTAAAATGACAGAGTTGAATATTAAACCCTTGTGGCTCATATTTTAATACAAGAAGATATATTTTTTCAGTGATTTTTTAGTATCTGAATTGGTTTTAAATTTATGGCTTTTTAATATTTTATTATGACCTTATTATACAAATTAATATCTTGAAACAGCACACATATTAAATGATAATATTTTTACAGACTGATTATCTCTACTTTTTTCCCTGGACTTCAAAAAATTGATTAAGTAAAGTAATATGAAACAAGGTCACATCATACCTGTGTAATCCCTAATATTATTTTAGATAATTGAGTTGCAAAAGAATCACAAGGATTTTTAACAGGAGAATCTTCTTAAGAACAACGATTAGACAGACTTCTACCTATTTCTAATTACATACAAAACTTATGTTTCACGATTAGTTCCAAAAGAAGGGACTCACTATGGAGAGTCTGTTTTCTTTCTACCACACATACATATTTTCTTTATCCATGTAGGCATGACAGGCGGCAATGGTGTAGCCAGGAACATGGGTGCCAAGGATTCTAGCTGGTTATGTATAAAACACAGTACATCAGACACATCTTCTAATTGGTAAGAATAATTAAGAATAATCTTTTGCTCCCTGGCCGGTTCGGCACAGTGGTTAGAGCTTTAGCCTGTGGACCAGAGAGTCCCACGTTCGGTTCCCGCTAAGGGCAAGTAACTCCGTTGCAGTTTGTCCCCAGCCCTGGTTGGGGTCATGTGGGTGGCAACCACTAAATGTCTCTCTCTCTCTCTTTCTCTCTCTCTCTCTTTCTCCCTCTCTCCCTCCTGCTCTATCTGAAGATAAATGCAAAAATGTCCTCGGGTGAGGATTAAAAAAAAAAAGAATAATCTTTGCTTATACTCCGTCTCCTCTGCCAAATGTGGCATGCTTTGCTGATGCTCCAGCAACTTTTGGCTACCTAGTAGCAAGTTTTGACATTTATTTTTCTGCAGATTACTCTGCATATGAGCCAGTGACTACAGCATTTTACTCTCTTTGTTAAGGGGCTTGTTCATGGTGCCATGGCTCCTCCTCACTCCTCTTGACCACCTGTAGGTTAAGTCTTCACCCAGGAAATGTGCTCTGCACGCCTCAGTATGTTTTAATAAAAACATGCTGGTGGCAAACTGAGATTTCTGAAATTACTTTGATCAAAGGTTTGTTTTCAATAACACTGTTCTAAAATATTTTACAATTACTGGCAAGAAAATTTAAACTGGAATTTATATTATAATTTTCAACAGTTAATGGATTTGTTTTATCATGATTTAAAACTGTCACTATGCATTACATGCATAAAACCCTGCTGTAGTATATGTCACTAAAAGTTTTCTTAACTAAAAATATATCAGAATTATCTCTAAACATACTCATATTTTTTTTCTTCTTTTTATTAATTAATAAATTTATTTTTGTTACAGATGTTTCTCCTTTTTCTCCCACTGACTTCCCCCTCCTCCTCCCTCCCTGCCTTGCCCCCAGTTTGTTGTCCATGTCCGTCATTCATGCACACATGCATATAAGTTCTGTGCTTTATCTCTCCCCAGCACCCTGTCTTCTGGGAATTGTCAGTTTGTACCCCACTCCCACGTCTCTGGAACTACCCCATTCCCCAGACTGTTATGTTCATTATATTCCACAAATAAGTGAGATAATATGATACTTGTCTTTCTCTGTTTGGCTTGTTTCGCTTAGGATGATACTTTCCAGGGCCCGCCATGTCGTTTCAAATGATAAGAGAGCTTTCTTTCTTGCAGCTGCATAGTACTCCATTGTATATATGTACCACCGCTTTTTTATTCATTTGTCTACTGATGGACACTTGGGCTGTTTCCAGATCTTACCTATTGTAAATAGTGCTGCTACAAACATGGGGGTACATATATTTTTTTCTGATTGGTGTTTCAGTCTTCTTAGGATATATTCCTAGAAGTGGGATCACTGGGACAAATGAAAGTTCAATTTTTAATTTTTTGAGGTAACACCATATTGTTTTCCACAGTGGGTGCACCAGTCTGCATTCCCACCAGCAGTGCACTAGAGTCCTCTTTTCTCCACACCCTCGCCAACACTTGTTTGATGATTTGTTGATGGCGGCCATGCTGACAGGTGTGAGGTGATACCTCATTGCTGTTTTAATTTGCATCTCTCTGATAATTAGTGATGCTGAACATTTCTTCATATGTCTCTTAGCCATTTGTATGTCCTGTTTGGCGAGGTGTCTATTTAGATCCTCTGCCCATTTTTAAATTGGTTTCTTTGTTTTCCTTTTCTTGAATGGTATGCGCACTCTATATATATTGGAAATTAACCCCTTATCTGATACATCATTGGCAATTATGCTCTCCCATACAGTGCGTTGCCTTTCCATTTTGATGATTGTTTCTTTTGCTGTGCAGAAGCTTTTGAGTTTGATGTAGTCCCATGTGTTCATTTTCTCCTTTGTTTCTATTGCCTTAGGTGATGTATCAGTAAAAATTCTGCTGTATATGATGTTTGAAATTTTGTTGCCTACAGTTTCTTTTAGGATTTTTATGGATGCATGAGTCACATTTAAGTCTTTTATCCATTTTGAGTTTATTGTTGTGTAGGATGTAAGTTGATGGTCTAGTTTTTTTTTTTTTTTTTTTTTTTTTGCATGTACCTGTTCAATTTTCCCAACATCATTTATTAAAGAGGCTGTCTTTACTCCACTGTATGCTCTTGCCTCCTTTGTCAAATATTAATTGAGCATATTGCCTTGGGTCCATTTCTGGGTTTTCTGTTCTGTTCCACTGGTCTATATGCCTGTTCTTGTGCCAGTACTAGGCTGTTTTGATTACAGTGGCTTTATAGTGTAACCTGAAATCTGGTAATGTGATCCCTCCAACTTTGTTCTATTTCAAGATTGCTGTGGCTATTCGAGATCTTTTTTGGTTCCTTATGAAGTTCTGAAGTATTTTTCTAGTTCTGTAAAGTATGTCGTTGGTATTTTGATGGGGATTGCATCGAATCTATAGGTTGCTTTGGGTAATAAACATACTCATATTTTTCAAAGAGGGCTTTTGTGTTTGTATCCCATTGTGATACAATCTTTAATAAAATAGAGCTATATAAACAAATGTATGAAAAGATGAAAGAATGCTTTTAAAACTATAATGCTCTTTTTCCAAAGAGCTAACAGTTTTATAGAAATGTATAACAAAGAAAAGAAAAGGGTAAAGGAAGAAAAGATATTTGGGAAACAATTTATCATCAAAAACATCAACATTTTTTTTTTTTAAATCGCCAGTAACAGTAACAGAAAACATGAAATTGTATCATTAGAACTGGTTTCTTCCAAATGTATTCCTATCTCCTTCACTAAGGAAATTATCTGTCATGTGATTTCAAAAGACTTGTATGGAATTTTATGTAACTATGAAGTCATAAACTTCTACATGTCCCAAGAAGAGTGGTTTAAATCCAAGCTATGGAAACCCCCAGAGGCTGTGTCACTGCTGAACTGGAGAATTCCAGAGAAGCTCCTGAGTCTGAGAGTCTGAGAACCTCAGGCCAGTGCCATCGCAAGCTCTGCCTGCGCAGAATTCCTCAGGCCGTCCACCTCCTAGGGGAGGACAGGCAGAGCAGCAGCCGTCCTGGCCACATGGCACTCCAAGGTCCCTGGAGAAGGGCCTCAGGGTCCCTTCTGTGATCAGACCAAAGGCAAAAAGACTCTTTTTAGCCTTTTTTTGGATGGAGAAAAATTTCACAATAAATGGGATTTGGGGAACAGTAAAACAGAAATTATTTGAGGAAATAGTGACTGAGCCTGGTCTGCTATGCTAATTTCATTTACCCATACCTTAACACATACATTTTAGTCTCTGCCATTATGAACCTTACATTCAAGAGAAAAGATAGACCCACATGAAACCAGCATTCAGCTCTAAAATAATCAACAGAGGAAAACAATCTATAGATGGATAGATAGATAGATAGATAGATAGATAGATAGATAGATGATAGATAAATAGATAGATAGATAGATGATAGATAGATAGATAGATGATAGATAGATAGAAAGATAGATAGAGATAGATAATCTATATAGTACATTTAATCTGCCTTCAGATTAAATGTTTCTTAATCTTCAGATTTCACCTATTTTAAGCATACTGAGAAAATTGTAGAAAAAGAAAACTTTGTTTTCTGATTTTTAGTGAAAGTTACTAATCAGAGAATGCAATATGTATAATGACATCTATTTTGCTTTTATTTTGGGGCAATTAAGCCAAACACATACTCTAGTAATCAAGCAGGAAAGCACAGGAAAAATCATCTCAGCAAGAACCTCTTTCCAGTCTTCCATGGGTGACTGCAAATAGAAGTCCACTAAGATTGCAGCACACTGCGTGTACAAAGAAGGGCTAGCCCACTGCGCTTCTGTGTGGTTTCACTTGCAAAGGGTACACAAAAGACCTCCCTCTAGGCTACAACACAGCTTCAATATTTGGCACTGAGCAGTCTTTCAGATTTCTGAATATGCAAGGGACATTCTATTAAGAATAGAAAATAAAATCTGGCTTTCAATTTTGTCAGAAGTGAAAAGTGAGATTATTTATTTATAAAGTAGAAAAAGAATGATTCAATTTTAGTGGCCAAACTATGACTCAGAAATTATATCAAACACTATTTTCAAACACTAATTATGTTCAAATGAAATTTGCACAGTGATTAGTACAACATATTTAATAGAAATTTAATTTGCACAAAAAAAACTACAGTTACAACAAATGAATAAGAAAGGTTTTTCTTCTACATCAATATTTCCCAAAATAACGTCCCTAAGGGTACTTATTTCAAAGCAACTGCAGAAATCTTTACAGAAAGAGAGTGGGGTGGAGGAAGGGAAGGAGGAAGCAGAAAGAGAGAGAAAGAAAAAGAAAGAAGTAATTGGAAAAGAGAAAAACTAATGTTTAAGAATTAAAAATATAATCTAGGCCCTGGCTGGGAGGCTCAGTTAGTTGAAGCATCGTACCAAAAGGTTTCAGGTTAGATTCTCAGTTGGCACATGCTAGAAGGAGCTGATTCATGTTTCACTCTCACAATGATGTCTCTCTCTTTCTCTCTCACTTTCTCGCCCTCTTCCTCTCTCTAAATATACCCTCAGGTGAGGATTAAAAGAGAAAATATATACATATATACATATATATAATCTAGGAAGTTAGTGTTTTTTATCAAATTAGATAAATTTATAGAACCTTAGATATGACTGCAGACATAGCATTACTCTATAAATACTTCTTGGTTCTGTTTCTCCATGAAGAACTGGTACTGGAAGTGTTCCATGGGATGTGCACACTGATGACCAAAGAAAAGTATTCTGTGTTCAATAGAAATGACTCATCTATTTGCTTTATTTAAATCTGTATACCTAATCCCAAGACCTAGTCCAAAAATTGTTAATTGAATGAGTCATTTAAACTTAGAATATTATTATAGTAAATCTCTTCTTTAGGAACATATTTAAAATTATATATATATATATATATATATATATATATATATATATATATGTATTTATATCTGCAGTATGAATTACATTCTTCAAACTCAAATGCCCATGAAGCATATCTTTATTTTCTCTAATGATTCAGTTCTTAGTTCCTGTATGACCTAGGTGAAAAAGAACAGTTCATCTCAGACATTCTCAAATATCTTTCCTAATTTAGAATCATATTATGATTCAAACCTTTCTTACAGAATCCTAAATTATTCAGTGTGAGGTTTGAGTATTTTGACCTAAATGAAGTCCTGATTGCCTTTGGGATGTCTGCCATCCCTGTCCATCCACCTGGTCTCCAATTCCAATGGTTCTTTGCTGCTTCTACACAGTCTTTGTTTCTGAGCAGGGGCAGGTCCTGATTTCCATACAGGAGGGACAAAGATGGTGCAATTTAGGTGAAAGAAAAATGCTAATGAACATATCTTAAAACTGGATTTGCATAGTTGACATTGTTTTTATTTTGTGTGTGTTTACTTAGCTATGCTTCAAGGTTAGTTGATGAAATTATTATGGAGTCACTAACAACCTTCTCAGTTCCATTCCCAGTCACAACTCAATGAAGCTCATGGCTCAGAATCTTTCTGTACTTCTTTGTCTTGGTTAGTGCCGACTTAGCTTTTAGGAGTCTGTGATTCCATATTTTTAGACTCATATTCTGCTCTGGTAAGTATGAGCAAGGCATTATTTGCTATTGTGATCTAAAGGCACCTCACTCTAGACAAGGCAAAATTATTCTCCCTTTTAGTTTTTTGCAAATTGTATTATCTTTGTCAGTTCCCCTTCATGTTATGGCCCTTTAATTATATAGAGATCCTAAGCTTTTAGAAAGAATTACCAACTATTTATGTATACTTTTTTACTGTCTATCCTGTAACTTTACCTGTAACCTGCTTGAATGCAAAAGAAGAAAAAATGGGGATAAAAATGTATCATATCCATAGATTGTTCAGGCTGCTATCACAAAATACCACAGATGGAGTAGTTTGGAAACAATAGGAATATATTTCTCACAGCAGGAGGCCGGAAGTCTGAGGTCAGGGTTCCAGTGCCTTGGGTGAAGTCCTCGCACTGCAGACTTCCACTTGTTTCTTCACAGGAGCAAGGGGTGAGGGATCGCTCTGGGACCTCTTTTATAAGAGGCCCATTAATCTCACCCATGAGGACTCTGACTTTATATTTTAATCACTTCCCAAAGGCCCCGCCTGCTAATATCATCATAGAATCACCTTTGGGATTAGGATTTCTACATATGAATTTGAGGGAGCACAAACATTCAAACCATAGCACTGAACAAAACATTTCCCAGACCAAGTATACGGAAAGCTTAGCATAAATAGATTAACATTTTAATCAACATTGTCCAAATTTCTTAGAGCAAGACATACTTTATTTTTTCTAGTTTTTCATATTAACGGCCCATGGCCCAGCAAGCTGTAGAACACCTTTTGGGAAAAGTTTATTTAGATACTTACAAAGATTGAAGTGTGAATATTTAGACTGAGGAATAAGGTACCACTAACTAGTAGTTTTGAAATTACTAAGAAGAGATAAAAATGTAAAAATAAAGATTTGTTTAGTTTGGAGAAAGTGACAAATGATTTGTACTATCATCAAGTACAACTGTAAAGGCAAGATAAAAAAAATTGTTTTACTAACAAATGTGAACTGAATAGAAAAAATATAATATGCCTAAATAGTATTTTTTCCTTTTAATCTACCAAGCAGAACTAACCTACTACTCACCATCTACTCTCTTATGTTGCATTAATTCACCTTAAAGTTCTAATCTAATTTTAGAAAAAAATCTGTACCCTAGATGAGGAAAAGGCCATTTTGTCACAAAAGGATTTTTTTCCCCAAAATCAAACAGTTCATATTGCAGCTATCCTACAGCTGTTATTCAGACATTCTTTATGTGTGTCATTCTCTTTCTGCCAAAATAATGTTCCTTGAGCTTCTGCCAATTTTCCTTAATGATGAAAAGTGATGATTACTTTGAATGATTCTTTTGATGCTATCATGGTGGGTGAAATAAAGTCAATGTTTAAAACATATGTGCATCCTTTTTCCAATTGATCTAAATAAATGTCTTTACTTGCTTCAAAATTTATCACTATTTCTACAGTTTCTCAAATTCTTCTTAATTTTATGTATTCTTTTTCTTTTCAACTATTGATATAAAACACTGAAATTTCTTTTCTCTGTTGAGAAATACAGATCCAAGTTGAAAATCAAATCACTGTAGACAAAAATTTGTGAAGATTATGTTTGATATAGCCCAGATTGTAAAATATTAACCATGAAGAGTAATATTTATTTTTTAAAGATTTGAAGCTGTTCACACAATAAGACTTGCAAAAATAATTGTAAAAAAAAATATTTTACTAACTACTAATATTTTTATGTAAAATGTGATTTGCAAAAGGTATTTCTGTAACTTTTTATAGAAATTACTGAAATTTTCAAGTGAGGAAGTGCATTATTTTTGGTATACTTTATCCATATTTAATTTAAAGAACTATAAGCAGCATCTATTCATTTACCATGTAAACATTTTTTAAATCAAAAATTTTATATAGTTGCAAACATTAATTATAATAAAATATTTCAGAAAAATACAGCTCAATATTTGTGTAACTCAAATATTGTAATTAAAACAGAAAGTTTGCTCATCCTAGGAAATACATATTTTTTAATCAGAATAATAACTTTTTAAATATGAACCAAATAAAAAACTGCTAACTGTATAATATAACAAGTGCTCAAAATATTTTTCCATAAAATAGTCAAATTTCAGAAACATGCTTTAAGATTTAAAAATAAAAAAGTTGTGTTTTTAAATATGGGATAGCTACCCAAGAACATTAAAAAGAACAGTAGGATAAAAAAGGATTTAAACATAGTACAATAGCACGTTTGGTTTAATCCTTATAACCTCCCTATGAACCCATATGCATGAGATTGGAAAAAAAGCTAATATATGAATTTTTAAAATATTCTTTGAAATAGCTGAAAGGAGCATAAATAACAATTTAGGGCTATAAATATCACCTTTTTAATACTTTCTACAGTTTAAAGAATAAAAAACATTTATTTTATGTAGGCCTGGCTTTATGAATAGACGAGGCAAGTCAATGCCCTCCAAGTACTCTCTTCAAATCTAGATGCTGCCCACTGAATCTTGTCTCTTTTTTTGATAATCTCATAAACTGCAAACATTTGTAATTTTTAATATTAATAATATTTATTATTGCTAGTACAAATAATGGCCATTCTGATGACAATGGCTAGACACCCTTATAGCTAGGCACTTTACAGATAAGACTTCATTTGATCTTCACAATAAATCTAGGAGGAGATACTATTTTATTCCCAACTTTACAAACACAAAGGCTGAAATGCAGAGATGCTAACTTGTCCAAGGTCACACATCTATTTTTGAGAAAGCCAGGATATACTCTATGAAATCGCTCCGCAGTGTCGGAAACCAGTCAAAATTACGTTTCTCCTGAGGAAGGGACACAATGGGCCACTCTCTGGACATATTAGGTGTCTGGACGATGAAGTATATATACATGAGAGAGTGCGATAGGGAATCTGAATAAAAATGTTCCATTACTGATGAAAAAAACAAAAATCAAAAAAAGAATAAAATTTTAATAACAAGTTTTAGCTACATCCAGGTTTTTATTTACAATTTTAGTTTTAAGCATTTTTCTATATTTAATTTATATACTATACTTTTGTTGAAAATGTTTTTACTCATCAACCAGAAGTGAAATGTTCATGCTTTATTTTATTTTATTTTTTTTACTGTCTATGGATATCTAAAACTTAAATCTTCAATTTCCAAGAAGGTATTTACCATTACTGTTTATTAAAATGCCTTCTAATGAGTAAATATATTTCTCAGTTTACAAGTAAGTAACTATTTTTGATATGCCTTCTGTAAATATTGTGAATGTGTGTCATGAACGCTCCTGACAAGATTTAGTTCTCTGCCATACTAAAGTATATTTACTACAAAATCTCTTTTTCCAAAACACTAGTCAATATTTTCTGGATGACTCTTCCTGGGAGCTGCCTTTGGGAACTGATTCTAAAAGGAATTTCAAACCAAGGTCTAACTAGGTGATCTTCTAAAATTAGCTTTTACCTTATTAGCCTGTCTAAAAAAAAATGTGTTTTTTTTTAACAGATTTATAGTGACATCCTCCATAAATCCATTCATTTATTATTATTCCATTTTTACAGTCAACATCAGTTAGCCATATAAAAGGTTCAAAGACATTTTAGAAATTTATGATTTTCTAATAATAATAGTTAATATGTATTGAGCATGTTTCAGATATTAAGTTTCTTACAAAAGGTAGGTACTATTACTGTTACATTTTACAAACCTAAGCTAAAAAATTGTTAAGCTAGTTCTGGCTAGTGTGGTTCTGTTGGTTGAACATCCTCCCATGAACTGAAAGTTCGTGGTTCAATTCAAGGTCAGGGTACATACCTGGGTTGCAGGTTCAATCCCTGCTTGGGGTGCATAGAGGAGGCAACCCATCGATGTTTTTCTTTCACATCAATGTTTTTCCTCTCTCCCTCTCCCTTTCTCTCTCTCTAAAATCAATGAAAAACATATTAAAAAAAAAAAAAGAAGAAGAAGAAGATGTTAAGCTGCTCAGTAAAGGTTATGCAGTTAGTAGTAGAGCTGGGGTTCAATCCTCAATGGCCAGAGGCAGAACCCACATTCCTAAATTCTTTTACATCATGGAGATGAATAAGTGTGAATGATCATTTAAATAGACCAACATTGCTATTTATCTCTCCTTCTTTCCCTTCTTCTACCCCCTCACACCCCCCTACCCTTTCTTCTGGCTATCACTATATTGTTGTCTGTGTCCTTGAGTCTTTCTTTCCTTTTTCTATGCTTAATAGTGACAGAAGAAGACTTGACTTGGGGGTGGTAAACACACAATAAAATGATGTATTGTAGAATTATATACCTGAAACCTGTATAACTTTATTAATCAATCTCACTTCAATAAGTTCAATTTTAAAAATGGGACCAATAGAAAGAACTATGTCAAAGTCTTTGAAAATTAAAGAAATTCAACTATGTTTTAAGTGTCTAGTTCAACACTTGGCATTACAAATATGTCACACCAGGATATAATAATAAAGTGTAAAAAATGGTGAAAAATTAAATACATCTCAAGTTTTTCTTCTTATTGTTGTTGTTCCTAGTAACCACCAGTATGTGTAACCACCACCACAATAAAGATATAGAATATATCCATCATGCCAAGGTTTCTTCATGACTCCTTCCAGTCACTATGTACCTCTCATAGGCAACCATTGTTTTGATTTTCATGCTATGAGATTATTTTGCCTGTTTTTAAATTTCATATAAAAGAAATATGTATGTATTATCCTCTACCTGACTTTTTTTTAATAGAAGTAATATTTTTGAGTTTTATCTATGCTTCTTGTACATTAGTACTTGTTTATTTCCCTCTCTCTCTTTTATTGTTGAGTTGTATTTCATTAGGTGAACATATGACCCTTTATTTATTTATTTTTTTGAGCTTGGCCAATCAGATGTTCTCTCTCAGGACGTAAAATTCTGTTGAGCTTACACAAAGATACTTTCAAAATAAAAATTATTAAAAGTGATAGTATGACAGGGTAGATAGAAGCTAGAAAAATTCCTGAGCAAGTGGAATAGGGAACTGAGACAAAATTAAACAAGGCCAAACAATTTGAACAACATACAACCAGTTTGTGAATTGAAATACCTCATCTTCCACAAATCAAGGGCACTTGAAAGCAAATAGTTTATACCTCCCCTCCCAAACCAGAGAATACATAGTTTAAATCATCCTAGTCTGGGAAATAGAGAACAAAGACCCAATTAATGCCATTTGTGCTGGCTAAACCCAAGGACATATTAAGTCAGGGGAACAAATAACAAAAATGCCATTAAAACCAAACAAATCTAAGATCAAAAGTAATACAGCAAAGCACGCCAAAGAGTAATCTCAAACTCCCCTATACACTCATTTTGATGCAGCAGCATATTGAAAACATACCAGGAAAGCTGACAAATTTTCTGCTTAAATGCTCCCCTAAGATTTCTGCCCATGGGAAAAAAAGATTTAAAAAAACCTCAGACAAAGATTCAATGTGGTCTTGCTCTAGAGCATACCCACATCACTTCTCATGCATGAACCTTTATTTCTTCCTAAATTCTAGGAGTCCTCTTGAGACTTGCAACCAGGAGAGCACTGGGAAGTGGCAGCTTTACCTGAATTTACCCTTCTCATCCTGTCTCCAAGCTCCCCTTTTTCTCTGACTTCCCAGTGAGCTAAAGCAGCCCCACCTTGGCTCACTTCTATTGCCGTGACCTTCACTGTGACCTTCACTTCCTCATGAGCTAACAGCAGCCCTGCCTTGGCTCATTTCTATCCTATAACATTTCTAGGCTCTCTCCTAATTCTTCTTCTACCCTAAATTCTTCCTTTGTTTCACAGTCCCCAGCTTTAATAAACATACTCTCAAAATCACCTGGTCTCTTGTACAATTTTTCCTACAGAAAGTCAAGAACCCACACACTACAGACTGACCTGAGGCAGGTCTGGTAATAACAGAGACCACTCTGGGCCAATCCCTGCCTGGTAATAACAGTATTGAGAGAGTCCAGAGGCAGCAATAATCTGGTGATAGTGATAATAAATAAAATGGGATCCTTAAACACAAAATCCCAGTTTTGTGATCTTTCCTATAATTCTTGCTACCCAGGTGTCCTTTGTTCTAGTCCATTTTCCTAGACTGAGTCACCTACCTTGCCATGAATTCTCAGAACTTCTTCATAACCTTTCTGTTAGGTTTCTGCTAAATAATTCAGAACTGTTTTCTATTGCTTGCCACCAAGAACCTTTATTTATCAACTCATTTCCTTCAATGCCTTAAGATTATAGGTCCAACATCTCTATTTTATGCATAGTTGGGGGTAATAAAAGTTCAAAAGTCTTAATCATAGAAGTAATTGGAGAAACAGAAGATTGGGAAGGAAATTAGCAAGTAGGCCTTAGAAAGATCACTGTTTAATTTTCTTCCTCAGTCTTCCAAAAAGAAATCTCAGTTTGGGTCTAAGCTACATTAAAATATCTTGAATTCAGCCCTGGCTAGTGTAGCTCAGTTGACTGAGTGTTGTCCTGGGCACTGAAAGGTCGCTGATTCATTTCCAGGTCAGGGAACGTATCTACGTTGGGGGTTAGGGGTGTGTACTGGAAGCAACGGACGTTTCTCTCTCACATTGATGTTTCTCTCTCTTTTTCTCTCTTCCTCTCTCTTTAAAATCAATCAAGACATATTTTTAAAAATATATCTTGAATTCAACGAATCTGCATTTAACAAAGCAAGAGCTGTTTTTTATCATGTAACGGTTACTAGAGAATTTTGTTGATTTCGATGATTTTATTTTGACAGTTAACTTCTATTAATGATAATTGGTACTGAGTACATGTTTCTTTGAAATTAAATGTATTGAAATGTAAAAAGTCATGGATGCAAAAAATGTTAAATAAAAGCTCTGACTTTTGGAAAAATAACAAAGGTATTGTGATATTAGCTGAGGTTTAGAAAGTTTAAAAATAAGTAAACAATTTGAAGTTTTGGTTAGAAAACTGTTTTCCCAAATTTAAGTACACAATCCAATTTCTATAAATTAAGTCATGGATTTCAGATACATTTTCATTGGTTCTTCTCATAATCATAATGATGACTGAAGACGTATGGTGTAGCGGAAAAAAGAAGCAGTCATAAAATCAGGGTCTATTCTCTGACTGTTTCTGAGAATTTATCAAACTGAGTGGTGCCATCCATGATGAGAACTCCAGTAAATCAGCCAACAGTTTATAATTTCTCCCTCACGTCACACCTATCCTTTTCTTCAAAAAGACCCCTTTAAAAGCATACAGATAAAGTCACTGGCTCTGTGTTGTTAATTTTCAGTAAATGATCTGAGACTTCCGAAGATTCCGTGATGGTACAGATGGAAGGTGTGGCTATAAGAATAAAGGGCTTTCCTTCTCCATCTCCTCTACTCCCTTTCAACCTGAATACTTCCTTTATTTATGCATTTTAAGAAGTTTATTAAATGAATATGTTCTTGAATTAAATTTGAAAGCCTTTGAATTAGATTTTTTCCAAAAATTGTAACCAACTTTAAAAAAAAAAAAAAGATATTCTATTTATTTCTTGTGTCTGCTCATACTATTTTTAACTACTAAGTCTAATAAAATATATCTGTACTATTGGTATAATTAGGATAATATGTAATAATTCAATCATTTGAATGATTGCAGCATATATACTCAACCTTAAAATGTGTGAGTTTACTTCTTTAAAAAAGAATGGACTACAGGTCATCATACAACTGTTTTCTTGTGGATAGCACAATTTTACCTTTTTACATGGGAAATAACTGCAGAACTTTCTAGTTAAATAAACTTCCCAGTAAAAGCAGAGACAACATGTGTATAGTTGACACTAAAAGGTTTTTTTTCCCTCTCAAATGTTTTATGTAGAACCAAAAAAAAAAAAAATGTCTTATTCAAAATTCTCACTATCAATAAAATGAAGCAATTGAAAAATTGAAACAGATTCGGATTCATTTTACAGTGTATTTTTAAAGACATAATGTAGTTTGGTTGATCTGGAGAACAAATCTATCTAAACTGAAGAGGACACTTATCTCTCTTTCCCCAAGGCAATACTGTTGGATGCTAAGTAGAGTGGCATACAGAAATTACTGTCACTTTAAAATGGCAAAATTTAGGTTCTAAAAGGGTTAGAGGACTTGGGTATGAAAGAAAAAAGTTTTCAAAACACATACAATGCAAAGCCTTTAGCCATTCATTCCTGAGCAGAGGAGAATTTAAAGATGCATGAACAAATCTAAGTGTAGGTTTTGCAGTCATTTGTAGCAGGTATCTAGGGAAACAGCAAGATTTTGATTTTGATTTTACCTTGGCATGAATACTAAGACCTTTAAAATACACACACACACACACACACACACACACACACACACACGAAATGTAACTATTTAAAAAGCCTTCAGATTTTTTTAAGTGGATTTAATTGATTTTTTTTTTAAGTTTTAAAATGACAGGAAAAAATGAGAAGATAGCACAAAGAACTCTCATATCCCCCCTCACTGAGTTTCCATATTAACATGTTGCCTTAGTACGGTATATTTGTTACAATTAATCAACCAATATTTACATGCTACTATTACATACTCTATTCAGATTTCCTTAGTTTTTTGGTTTTTTTTTAATCCTCACCTGAGGACATTTTTCTATTTTTTGTTCAGGTAGAGTGGGAGGGGGAGAGAGGAAGAGAGAGAGAAACATCAATGTGAAAGGGACACATCGAGTGGCTGCTACCCGCACGACCAACCAGGGCCGGGGACAAACTGCAACCGAGGCACATGCCCTTAGCGGGAACCGAACCCGGGTCTCTCGGGACCGCAGGCCGATGCTCTAACCGCTGAGCCAAACCGGCCAGGGCAGATTTCCTTCGTTTTTATCTAAGGTATTTCTCTGCTCCAAACTACCACATTATATTTACTTGTTATGTCTCCTCAGACTTTTCTTGGCTGACTTTCCCATTTCTGCATGTAATTTTGTAGAATTTTGCAGGATGCCTTCGATTGGAATGTGTCTGATGTTTTCCTCATGATCAGACTGGAGTTATGATTTACTGAGAGGAAGACCACAGCTCTAAGGTGCCATTTTTATCCCATCATATCAAGAGTACATACTCTCAACATTATTTATTACTGTTGATTTTGACCTTGATCATGTAGTTGAGATAGTGTTTGTCAGGTTTCTTCTCTGCAGAATTACCCACCACACCCTCCATGTTTTTATACTTTACTTTTTAGAAGAAAGTCACCACACATAACTCATACTTAGAGTGGCGATGTGTCCTCCCCCTTATTGAGTGTGAAATACCTACATAAATTCAATGGAATTATTCTACAAGAGATATATTTGTCTTTTTTCATCCAGTTACTAATTCATAAAATTATTTATTTATATCAGTGTATATTTATAGGCACTTATCTAATACTTTTAGTTATAATCCAATATTACTTTATTGCTAGTTTTGGCCATTGGGAGCTCCAATTGGCTTTTGTTTCCCTTTGACATAACTCCACAAGTATAGGTATTTCCTTCTTATTGAGTATTTCTTTCATTTCTGGCAAAGCAAGATGCTTCAGGTTCATTTTTAATTGTTCCGGCCCTAGTTCTAGGATCAGACAATTCTCTATGAAGCCATGGTTCCTTTTATTGGAAACCAAGATATGTGCCTTGGTGTGCACACTGCTTGCTACTGGAGTGTTGTTATTTCCAGGCTCTCTTAGCTGACAGAGCAAGAAAATATACCTATGCATATCAATCTGAATATATATGCAGAAGGTCCTTGAACAACACTGCTTTATTCAATGTCATTTTGATAACAAATGAAGTGGGGGGTCCTGTTCCCCACTGGGTGCTGCTGGGGTGGAGTTCTTACAATATCCCAAGAAAAATAATTTTCTGAGACTCACATGGGATGAGTGTTTTTTATGTACATAAAATTATATCCCTGGGTTTCCAAAGTCCCATTTCCCTTGGTCCAGTCATAGAAGTGTAGCTGGGGTTTCAGTAAAATTAGAAGCAAAGCCAGTGTCCTGAGTGTCCTTTCCATGTTGAAGCCAGGTTGAGTACAGCATCAGGCAAGTTGTAGTCTATTAGTCCATAGTGTGGGGGCATCTGCATGGCCGTGGGCCACACAAGAGAATGTAGGAAGCCAAGTGTGAGCCATGAGCCAAGTGTACCGAGAGGAGCCAAAAGCATAAGATTTCAAGAGCTTCTTTGTTTAGGCAATTAAGTTTCCCAAATCTCTGTGGGCCTGCAGTGGCCACTCCCATTCTAGCCAATGACCTTTGTTCCCAGGTGTGACTGACAGGAAAGCACATTTCCTATGTCAACCCACTTTAATGGCATACATCTATATTCCCTTTGTCTAGTCTTCTTCCCCCCAGATTTTGCAGGGAATATGCCTATAATGTCTGTCCTTCCCTTTGCTCCTTTTCTATTATTAATAATTAGCTAATTATAACAACATTCAATTTCATTATAATGGTGATAAGATGTCAGAAACTTAAACTCTTGTTACATCGATTAGTCTGTGGTAAATTGGTTTTGATGTAGGCAGCAGGAACAGCACAGTTGTTAGACTAGCGTGGGTCAGACAAGACCTGGGTTCAGCAACCTCAGTACCTGAATTCTGACTAAGAAAGAATTTAGAGCCAAGACTCAAACTACAAGAGAACGTTTTTTTTTTTTTTTTTGGATGGAGAAGTCACAGAAGTGGAAGAAGAAATGGGATTAGGAAACACGTTGTAGAGGTAAAGAAAGGGCCCCTGGAGCTTGGGAGTGAGGAAGGGGATGGTATTGTGTCAGGGGGATGGGAGAGGGAGAAAGGAAAAGGAAAAGCTGCAGGAGTACTCCTGGTAGAAAGCCAGTGCGCTGGCTCCTCCATCCTACAGCTTTAAGGGTAGAGATTTTAGGGGATGTCCCCAGGGAAGAGCTCAACAGAATATTCAGCAGCTCTTCCATTTGTGTCTATTCAGGGTCTAGGTCTCCACTGATTGATTGGTCATTGCCAGTGGCATCATTATCCAATGCAGCTGGTCCTGAGGTCAGCCATGGGGTCACTTGTTCAGCTTTGCTGCTTTTCTGAGTCTGGAGCTGAAACACAACTGTGGCCTAAATGTTATCTCTAGGGAAGAAAAGTCAGAGTTCCAAACAGAATGACCTGCAATATGCTAAGGAAAGAAAGATCACCCTGAGGACAAGGGGATGTGGTCCCACCCTACAAGTGTCTTTTGCTAGGCACCCAGGGATTTCTGCCTTGGTGACCTACTATACCTGGCCCATCATCCTTGCTCTGCTCATGTCTGTCTAACTGCCTACCACAGTTTTGTGATACATCATTTCACATAAAGTCACAGAACCTACCAACACTATGTGAGAACTTACTGTACATGTGTCTATAAATATTTTATATGTAAATTTCTATAACTATATTAAGCTAACTGTGAGATCACACTGTCTTCAACTCTAATCCATCCCAGCCTCCTCTCTTGCTTATCTACAAACTCTCAATCAAGCTGAGAGAGACCTGGCTTCTACCATCTGCCTTCCCTTTACTTAGTTGTTCATTTACAGTCTATAAATATAGCAGTGTCAGAACTGGTAACGTACATACCCACAAAACAGCCTTTTCAAACCACAGTATAATGCTTACCTGCAGCTCCTTTGCTCTTAGTCCTACAAATTTCACCAATTTCCAGAATTCCTTTAGGGCTACTTTCCCCCTAGTCTCTTTGGTGAGATTGCTTCATGCATTTCTAATACAGTTAGATTATTTTGTCACATTTGCATTTCATCCTGTAAACTGTCACCTCCTAAATGATTTTTTTTTAAATTTGCATACTTTGCCTGGTGGGTGTGGCTTAGTTGGTTGAGCATTGTCCCATATACTAGGAGGTTGTTCTATAGGATAGCAAGAAGCTAGGAAAAAATCAGTACAAGCAGAATAGGTAAGACAGTTAAACAGCAGTTTGCAGCCACCTAGTAAATCCTAACTTCCCTAAACCAAGGACACTTAAGATTAAATGGTCTGTACTTCTCCTCCCTAACCAGAGGGTAAACAGCTTAAATAACACTACTCAAGGACACAGATAACAGGAATTCAATTAGTGTCATTTGTCAACCACACCCAAGGACAGACAAATTAAGAGAATACATCTTACTTTGGTACATTCGCATAAAGCTGATGAATATTCTATTGATCCTTCCCTAACACCTCCCCTACACACCCAGCCTTTAAATCCCTGAAAACAAAGGTTCTAGCACACTCTCCCTCCAGGATCAGGCCAATGCCATTGCCTTCCTGCTCTACTTCCCACATGGACACATATCTTGTTGTAACCCAGGAGATCAACCAAACTCAGACGCCGAGATGGGGTTTAATAAAAGGAGTTTATTGAGCTAAGTCCACAGTCACCTGCAGTATGTCCCACACAGGAGTAACTGCGGCCCCGGAGAGCTAAAATGGCTCCTTTTTATAGGATTTTGTAAAGGGGGTGCTACGTGTAAGCAAGCATGTTACAGAAGCAGAATTTAGCAGTTAGTTATTTACCTGTTACTCAGTTTCCCAGACATCTCAAAGGTCAAGATGTGTTCAATAGATTATCCCTGGCGCCGCCCAAGATTATCAAGGGCTAGTTATTACCCCAGGGTTAGCGATTAGTTAGGGACTAGTTAGTGAAGAATGTTCTTCAGTAAATGAGTAAACTGACAACCCCTTTGGTTGTCATGAAGGCCTCTGGGAGTTTAGGTCAATGGCACTGAGTTATAACATTCCCCACTTCTTCTGGTGAATTAATCAAATCCTTGATTTATATTAGTCATGGATTAGGGGTAAGCGTTGGTAATGTTGCTGTTGGACTAGTACCATAAGCTTAATTGATTGGACCCGCTCCTTGACAAATGCCATGATTCTGTTAAGGATGATAGGTCCTCTGGCTAAGGCTATGAATAAGAGGAGGAGCGGACCCACAAGAGCTGTGAGGAGGGTGGTCAGCCAGGGAGACCAATTGAACATACTCTCATACCATGAGGTAGAGGTATGTTCTTCTCTCTCTCTATCTCATAATCGCTTTTGCAGCTCTTGCATAGATTGTCTGATTATACCTGAGTGGTTAGCATAGAAACAATAGGTCTCTCCTAGGGCAGCACAGAGGCCTCCCTGTTTGAGGAAGAGCAGATCTAGACCTCTGCGATTTTGGAGGGCCACTTAGGCTAGTGAGTCAACCTGTTTTTCAAGGTATTTGACTTGGGTTTGGAGTAATTCAACATCGTGGGAAAATGTGGCTGACAGCTCACAAAGGGCAAGGTCATTCTTAATGAGGGCTGTCGCCCCTAGGGCAGTGGAGCCTGCAATACCCAGGGTAGCCAGTACAGGGATCAGAGTACACATTTCTGGAGTCTAGTATGATAGTCTGAGGCTAGAAAATGGGCTGCACCTGTGGGCCCTGCATATAGGTATACATGGGGAACTATATAGATAACAACACAAAGATCTGAATGATTCCCGGGGCTAATGCAACAATGGATACCTGATAAGCATGCAAACCAAGTCCCGCTAGGTGCAATCAGAGTCCATGGGGTTGAGTTTTCGGCTCGCAGAGAGGTGTTGGTCAGGCAGTTGTCCTTGTATGGCGAAGCTTGGAGGTCGAGGTTTCCAAGGATGAAGCAGGTCCCTTGTCCTTGAAAATCTCCTAGGGTGAGCTTGCCGGCTCGGGCACAGTTGGCAAGGGTTCCTTCCCCAGGTGAGTCTGAGTCACTAAAAGTTTGGTTCATGGGGTCTAGAGTACCCATGGCATTTGCCCCAATACCAACATAGTAGGGTGGTGCTGGATCTACACAGAGCCAGCAGTCTTCAGTGGTGTTAGGTTGAGAACTATTTAAGAGGGAGAAAACAGAATCTAACATGGTTAGAAGCGAGTTGCTAAAGGAATTGAGGGAGTGTGGCATTGGCACCTGAGGGGGCCCAAAAGCTGGAGCTGGTGCCCTATTCCGGCTCTCTAGAGACTCTGTGGGTGTTACTGAGTTGAGAATGTGGTTTGGTCCGATGGGAAGCCATGGGGGTAGACCCCCGGCAGGGTTGGGCGGGTCCCTCCGAGAAGGAACCAGGGAAGTCACTGGATGGTGAATAAAGTACCAGTGTCATATCCAGTGAGATATAGTCTCAATCCCCATGTTTTTCCAGTGAGCCAGGCTGAGTTTAGAGGCTGTTTTATAGTAATAGTGGTGGGGTTACAAGTTTGGTTCTTGCAAGTAGGGTCTATTCCATCTTGTCCCTTGTGGGTATGGAGTGTGGGGTCCCACAGGAGGGTTATATTATCATCATTGCCGCCCCCTGGTGACCATCCAAGGGCTAGGGCCTCACAACCCCAGACCTTACAATAAAATTCTCCCGGTCCAACACATATAGTCCTCATATGCCTGGAGAATGGGTTCTCAGGACAACCATAATGCTGAGTGCTCCATAGGACATGGTTAAGGTGTCCCAGGTTACAGACTGAAGTTTTACTTGCTGAGCCAAAGCGAGTTATTGGTTGGGTTGTTTGACAGGAACCAAATTCTCCGTGACAGAGGTTGTCATCGAAGAATTGTGAAAAGTCAGTCTTAAGGGTTACCTGGGAGGTTTGGAAGGTCTCATTGATGGCTAGCCTAGAGCCATCTCTAGTCCTGGTGAGGACCCAGGTATGTTTAGTTGGAATGCTGCAGAAGGTAGGGACCCACAACAAACTCAAGAGGATGCAGTAAACTTGAGTTTTAGAGGGTCTGTGGGATCCTTGAAAAGAGCCCATTGATCAGGGTGTGCTTTCTTTACCTGGTGAATCCACGGTCTCTTATTAGACACCTTAAAGGCTGTGGGGATTGTCAGAATTACCAAGTGGGGCCCATCCCAGGTAGGTTCGAGGGTTTCCTTGTTAAACTTCTTGATCCAAATCCAGTCACCAGGCTCAATGTCCAGTGGGGGTGGTTCCGCTTCAGTGGGTTGTTTTCTTTCCTTGGCTGAGAGGCGGGCCTCTCTTCTGATGACTTTGATGGCCTGCAAAGACTTGAGAAACCCCCGGTTAGATAATTCACCTATGTGGTCATAGTGAATCTTAGGGATAATAGGTGGTGGTCTCCCATAGATGATTTCATAAGGGGTAAGGTTCTTGAGATATGGGGTGCATCGGGTGCGCAACAGAGCAAATGGCAAGAGGTTTACCCAATTGTCACCAGTTTCAATCTTAAGTTTCGTAAGAGTCTCCTTAAGAGTTCTATTCATTCTCTCTACCTGACCTGAGCTTTGGGGTCTATAGGCACAATGTAATTTCCAGCCTATTCTGAGAGCTTCTGCTATTAATTTGGAAATTTTGGCTATGAAAGCCGGCCCATTATCTGACCCCAGTACTAAAGGCAGGCCAAACCTAGGAATGATCCCAGTTAGGAGATGTCTGGCAACTACGTCAGCAGTCTCATGCCTTGTGGCAAAAGGCTCAGTCCATCCTCAGTAGGTGTCAACAAAAACTAGTAAGTACTTAAATCCATATTTGCTGGTTGAGATCTCAGTAAAATCAAGTTCCCAATGCTCACCTGGTTCATGCCCTCTGATTCGGACCCCAAGTCCATGGGATCTGGGAGGCCCTGGATTTACCTGTGCACAGGCAGAACATCGGGTAACCTCCGAAGTGGCTATAGTCTTGAGATCTGGAATATAGAAGTATCTGCTGACTAGAGAGATTAATTTTGATGTGCCTAGGTGAGTACTATAGTGGAGATCTCTAATGAGAGCAATTCCCAAGGCTTTGGGGAGAAGTAGTCTTCCGTCGGGGAGCCGATGCCAGTTCCCCTTCTCTGTTGAACAATTTAACTTCTTTCCCAGGTTGAGCTCCTCTTCATTGTAGGATGGCGAGGAGGGCAATTCCCGAAGGGGAAGAGCAGGGAGTATTTCTATAGGTTTTACCTCAGTTAGGGCAATTTGTTTAGCAGTCTGGTCTGCTAGGTCATTTCCTTCTTTTGTCTGACTAGGCTTGGTTTCGTGCCCTCTGCAGTGAACAATGGCTACAGCCTTAGGTTGCCAGATGGCTGCTAAGAGATTGAGTATTTCTTCTCTATTTTTAATTTCTTTCCCAGCTGATGTGAGGAGCCCCCTTTCTCGGTATAGGGCTCCATGCACATGAGCAGTTGCAAAGGCATAGCGGCTGTCAGTGTAGATGTTGACCCTCTTGCCTTTTGCCCAGTTGAGTGCCTGTGTCAGGGCAATCAGTTCTGCTTTCTGTGCAGAAGTTCCATGGGGCAAGGCCTGAGCCCAGATTACCTGTAAGTTGGTGACTACTGCTGCCCCGGCATACCGAGTTCCATCCTTGATGAAACTGCTCCCATCAGTATAGAGGTCATAGTCAGAGTTGACTATTTGCTCGTCTTTGAGGTCCGGTCTGGTTCCCTCTATGGAGTCTAGTAACGCTTGGCAATCGTGGAGCAGTTCTCCTTGATTCCCGTCGGGGAGTAAGGTGGCCGGGTTGAGGGCAGTAGACTTGGAGAAGGTAACCTGTGGTGGGTTCAATAATAGTACCTGATATTGGGTGAGGCAAGCGTTGGAAATCCATCTGTCAGGAGGAGACCTGAGTAAGGCTTCAGTGGTGTGGCCTCTAATGATTTGGAGGTCCTAGCCTAAGGTCAGCTTCTGCGCCTCCTTGACAAGGAGAGCGGTTGCAGCTATTGCTCTCATGCAGGACGGCCAGCCTGCAGCAACAGGGTCAAGCTGTGGGTGGCTTTCTCAGAAGTTGAGGAGGTCTCGGCTCAGGGCTTCATCAAAAATGGTGGGAGAGTTCTTGAAGCCCTGAGGGAGTCTGGTCCAGGTAAGCTGGCCTGAGAAACCCCTTCAGGGTCTGTCCATTCAAAGGCAAAGATGGGTTGGCTCTTCGCAGCAAGCGGCAGGGTGAAGAAGGCGTCTTTGAGGTCCAGGACTGAGTAGTAAACCTTGTCTAGAGGTAAAAGACTCAGGAGGGTATATGGGGTAGGCACAGTAGGGTGGATAGACTCAACTCTTTTGTTTACCTCCCGCAAATCCTGAACTGGCCTATAATCTTCCGTTCCCGGTTTCTTCACAGGCAACAATGGGGTGTTCCAGGGGGACTGACACAAAATTAAAATGCCTGCATCTCTCAGCCTCTTAATATGTTTGGCAATCCCTTCCTTGGCCTTTTGGGGAATTGGGTATTGTCTGACTTGAATGGTAGTAGCAGTGCTGGCCAATTGCACAATGATAGGGGGCTGGTGAGAGGCTAGCCCCGGTGGGTTTGTTTCAGCCCAAACTTCAGGGATCTGTATGGCTAATTTAGTCAAGACATCCTGTGAGTTACTTTCCCCAGTGGGAGGTGACATTTCCTCTTGAAGGAGATATTCCTCAGAGAGGGGTACTATAACCATGATAGTGGAAGGTTGTTGGTTCCCTAAGCTTAGAGTTGTGCTATTGTCTTTAAAAGTTATAGTTGCTTTCAGCTTTCACAGCAGGTCTCTGCCAAACAATGGGTAGGGGCAGTTGGGCATTACAAGGAAGGAGTGAGTGATAGTGCCCTTCCCGAGATCAGTGATTCTGGCTTTAGTCCATGGGTATGCTTTTGGCTTTCCTGTTGCCCCTATAATCGATGTCTTTTGGGAGGAGAGCTTTCCAGAGGCCTGCTGCAGGACCGAATAGGTGGCCCCCATGTTGACAAGGAAGTCAGTTTGTTTTACCTCAACCATCAGGGTTAACATGGGTTCCTGGGGGCCTAAATTTATGGAACCCTGACCCCCCTAATCTTCCTCAGTCTCTAGGAGTAAGCGTGCAGGGGTTTCTTGTGCTTTTCTTCCCATTAGCTTGGGGCAATCTTTCTTCCAGTGTCCCAAAGCCTTGCAGAAGGCGCATTGATTTTTCTTAAGTTGGGGTCTATCTTTAGATGGTTCTTTATTCCCCTTATAGGTGGCTAGTGGTCCCTTGTTAGGGGTTGCCAGCAAGATTCGAGACAGTTGCCTAGTTTGATCCTTAGTGGGATCCTCCCGGTTCTGAAAAACTTTCTGAGCTATTTCAAGTAACTCACTTCTATTCTTTCCCTCAAAGCCTTCTAATTTCTGTAGTTTCTTTCTGATGTCTGGGGTTGACTGTGAGACGAAGGCCATGTTGACCATCCGTCTATTCCCATCTGCATCCGGGTCTAAGGGGATATAAGTTCTGTAGGCCTCTAATAATCTTTCTAAAAAGGCCGTGGGAGATTCGTCCTTCCCTTGCATAGTGGCTGCTACTTTTGCTAAATTGGTGGGTTTCTTAGCAGCTCCCCTTAGACCCCTGAGGAGGTTTCAGTGATAAGTGCGTAACCTCTGTATCCCCTCCCCAGTGTTTGGATCCCATTCTGGGGGTCGTTGAGGCAGTTCATCATCTAAGCCCTTGGGGCCAGCATCATCCCCGACCACAGCCTTAATTGCCTCAGCGCGCATCCTCTCCCTCTCCTCTGAGGTGAACAAAGTTTGTAAAATCTGTTGACAATCGTCCCAAGTGGGTTGGTGGGTTCGGAATACAGACTCCAATAAACTTATCAGAGCTTGTGGTTGCTCCAAGAAAGGGGGGTTTTGTTGTTTCCAATTATATAAATCGCTAGTTGAAAAATGGACATAGATCATTCGTGCCGGGCCCATAGAGCCGGGCGCAGCGGACACCTCTCGTAATGGGAGCATTGGGACTGAGGTGTCCGCTTCCCGGGACGGTTGATAAGGGGTGCCGTCCCGTGTATGTGAGGGACTCAGAAGTCTGGCGTTGTTGTCAGCCGGGCCTGGGGCTCTTCCTGAGGCTCGTCTGAGGGTGCCGTAGCCTTCCCGCCCAAGGCGTTTCCTGCATAGGGCGGGGGTGTCATTACTTCTAGGAGCGATTCCTCAGGATCCCCTGGGGGGACTGGATATAACCGGGGTTTGGGTGCTTTCCCAGGGGATTCTGGCTGGCTCTCCTTGGTTGCCCTCCATGGTCGCTCCTTTGGGGCTGCAAGCATGATGGTATGGTTTCCTACCTTAGCTTTCATTCCCTTTTGGGGCTCCTCCCTTCCACATTTTGTTATATAGGGAGGCTTGTCTAACACTATGTCAATCCAGACATCTATGTAT
The DNA here is from genome assembly GCF_014108415.1 of Molossus molossus. NCBI lineage: Eukaryota > Metazoa > Chordata > Mammalia > Chiroptera > Molossidae > Molossus > Molossus molossus. The sequence continues at coordinate 89,899,915 of NW_023425388.1, forward strand.
ACCCGTTGATCTGGGTGAGGGACCCTATAAACAACCGAACGCACGGCAAAGAGGAGGTTAGGGTCAAAACTCCCCTCCGAGGGCCCTTCCACCCCAAAGGTTGGCCACTCTAGTTCACATAGTGTCCTCAGGAAGCCGGGGTCTGCTGGCTTCCCATAATTACAGGACCTTCTGAGAAAATCGGAAAAGTTAGAGAGCAGACATTCAAGGGGGGTCGGTTTCCTGGATGGTCCTTGGCCCATGGCGTCTCTTCTGAAAGTGAAACAGTTAGAGCAGAAAGAGAGGCTGAACATACAAGAACACAAAATCAGAAGACAAACAAGAACAATCACTGAGACTAGTCTCACACCCTCACGGAACACACACACCTTCAAAGTGAAGCACCTAGGCTTCCAAAATCAGAAGTCAGCGTCCTGACTCTGATTAGAGGCAGACAGTGCGCGGCGTCCTGCCTGTACAGCCTCGCCAAATGCTCCGGAGTCAAAGACACAGAGAAACAAATGGATCGATCCACTTACCAAGACCACATGGCGCAAAGACCCTAAGCCGAATCTGGCCACAGTCAGATCAAATTTGTAGAGGCGAGGATGGAGGCGCCTCGCCTTGTGCCTGAGGAGGTCGACCCCTCTCAGAGGGGGACCTCGAGGTGATCTCGCTGGGGCCTCCAAATATTGTAACCCAGGAGATCAACCAAACTCAGATGCTGAGATGGGGTTTAATAAAAGGAGTTTATTGAGCTAAGTCCGCAGGCACCTGCAGTATGTCCCACACAGGAGTAACTGCGGCCCCGGAGAGCTAAAATGGCTCCTTTTCATAGGATTTTGTAAGGGGGGTGCTACGTGTAAGCAAGCATGTTACAGAAGCGGAATTTAGCAGTTAGTTAATTACCTGTTACTCAGTTTCCCAGACATCTCAAAGGTCAAAATGTTTTCAATAGATTATCCCTGGCGCCGCCCAAGATTACTCAAGGGCTAGTTATTACCCCAGGGTTAGCGATTAGTTAGGGACTAGTTAGTGAAGAATGTTCTTCAGTAAATGAGTAAACTGACAACCCCTTTGGTTGTTGTGAAGGCCTCTGGGAGTTTAGGTCAATGGCACTGAGTTATAACAATCTCCTAAACTCTAAGGGACCCCAGGAGACTTGCAACCAGGGAAACAGTGGGCAGTGGCAGCTCATCCTGGAATGACCACACTAAACCTGTCTCCAAGTTCCCTTTTCTCTGACTTCCCAAAGTCAGACAGCCCAGCCTGGGCTCTCCTGTTGCTTTTTCTAGGCTCTTCCTTGTTTCACTGTCCTGAGTGTGTTTTTGCTGCAGTCAATAAATCCTTCCTTGCTTTTCTACATTTTGCCTCTTGATTGAAATATTTCCTTCAAGAAGACAAAAATAAAGGTCTCATTGTCTCACTGGAAACAGTTGCCAGTTCAATTTCTAATCAGGGCTCATACACAGGTTGTGGGATTGATCCCCAGGAGGCAGCCAATCGATGTTTCTCCCTCATAGATGCTTCTATCTCTCTCTCTTCCTCTCTCTGAAATCAATAAAAACATATTTTAAAAATCTGCATACCTTAAGGCACATCCTGTAAAGTTCTGTGGGTTTTGACAAATGTGTATTGTCATGTGTCTACCATACAGGACACAGAAGAGCTTCACCATGTAAGAATCCTCTGTGGTTCTATTCATCTTACCCACCTTCTCCAGAGCCTCCAACAACCACTAATTTTATTGTCTCTATAGTTTTACCTTTTTGAGATGCCATATAATTGGAATCATATAATATGTAGACATTTTATATTGGCTTATAAACTTAAAAATGTGCATTTATGTTCTTTGATGTCCACCCATGGCTTGGTAACTCATGTTTTACATTGCAGAATAATTCGCTGTTTGATGGCTGTAATGCACATTGTTTCTTCATTCTCCCATCGAAGGCTGTCCTGGTTGCTTTTAATTATTGGTATTTAAGAATAAAGCTTATACAAACATTCTAGTGCAGGTTTTGTGTGGACATAAGTTTTCAAATGATTTAGTGAATACAAAGGAACATGATTACCAGGCTGTTTGGTAGAATTTTTTTTTTTTTTACACTTTTGTAAGATATCACCAAACTGTTTTCCAATGTGGCTGGGCTGGTTTGCATGCCTGCTACCAATGAGAGGTTCTCTTGGTCCATATCTTCCCCAAGCATTGGTATTGTCATTATGCTAGGCACAATAATTGCCCTTTAGTCTATATGAAATACAACTTTTATAAAATCTTTTGCAATGGCTTTTATTATGGAAAACATACCTAATATATTTCATAATGTTTACTATTTTCACACTTCTACCTCTGATTTGTTTTTGGCTCTTTATGTTGAGAACCTGGGGGGCGGGGGGATTTCTGGAAGTAAACCCATGACAGTGTAGAGGCCTCCTAAGACTTGGGCTCCCAGAAGCTTGTTACTCTCATGCTAGTTCATAATCCTCATCACTGACATGCTCCTATCAGTACATGACTCCTGTGGCTTTGTTCTAAGTCAATGAATCTTGGCTGTGATTTTATGTATTTGCCTGTCTCCCCAGGTTGCTGAGTTGTGCTTTGCACTATGACCTCAGTTCTCTAGTGGATCAAGACTAGTCATTAATTTTCAGTTTGTTCTGCTTTTATCTTTTTAAAGGATAAAAGTGATGACTTCCAATCTCTTAACATGTAGAAACTGGAACTGAAGTCTGCTTCACATGATATTCCTTTTGGTTGTTAATTTAGAATGCACTTTCTGATATGCTGTGGTAGCCTTAAGTCCACAGAATCTTTTTTTCATCACAAATCTCTTGCATCTCTACTACCAAATCTTGCGCCCTTCTCAAACATAGAAAGCCTTGAATCTTCTCATATGTCTTCAATTCATTTTTATTTAAAGAGTCACTTAATACCTTTGTGCTTTGGGTTTTTTTATCTCTAGAGAATAGAGTCTTGAATACCATGCTAGGTTATCTATAAATTTTCTTCCATTGCTAATATTCTGTGGAAAGTATATAGAGCACATTTTGACAATGGAATCACAGTTTGCATCTTTTTCTTTTATCCTCATCTGAGGACATTTTTTCATTTTTTTTTTCAGATAGAGTGGGAGGAAGAGAGAGAGAGAGAGAAATATCAACATGAAAGGGACACATCGAGTGGCTGCCTCCCGCATGACCCATACAAGGCTGGGGACAAACTGCAACCGAGATACGTGCCCTTAGCGGGACCCGAACCCGGGTCTCTCTGGACCACAGGCCAAAGCTCTAACTGCTGAGCCAAATCATGGTTCTCAAAATAAAGTTACTGAACTAACAGCATCTGCATTATCTGGGAGCTTTTTAGAAATGCAAGTTCTTCACCCCCACACAAGATCTAAGAAATCAGAAACTCTGAAGATGGAACCCAAGATCTGAGTTTTAACAAGCCCTACCATTGATTTGGATCCAAGCTACCTTTGAGGACTACTGTGTTAGGACAATGTATTATTTTACATAATCCCACTCTAAATTTTTGGTAAATTAAATAACATACCTAATTTATATTTATTATTTCTATCTATTTGAGGATTCATATATTGGTTTTCAAATAAACATTTATTTATAAATATAACCCTTTGTATATAAGTACCTTTTAAAAGTATAATTTAGTTTCTGTAAGAGTCTGGGATTGATGTTAGTTTTGTGGATCATTTAGCATATCTATAGATTCAGTTGGGAGTGTTTGTCAATATTAACAAAGCATATGCTATAGGGCTTCATGAGAATGACTTTTTAATGAATTTATAGTGTACGCTTTGAATTTGAACTTCCACATTGACACATGTAAATGTGAATCAAGATAAATGATCAGTTATGACTGTCATGTTACGAGATTTTATAAATGTGAACATAACTAGAACATATTTTCCCTAATAGGCTTAAGGGCTTTTTTGGAGGGTAAATATTTGAATGTTTTGTTTCACCACAGACAATTTATCTCATACTTTTCCTTTCATCTACACCTAGTTCCTTTCATTGTGCATAATGTGGAACATAGGTCAACATTTATTCCAAGAACACATTATTTTCTCAGGTGATAAAGCTTTAAAAGAGTAACATAGATGCTTTCTGTAAAGTTAACCTGTGTTAAGTTCAATGTCATATAATTGATTTGTAATCTGTGAGCAAATAATTTTTGACAAGGTTAGGAAAGTTCTTTATAAATTTAGTTGGATGTTAAGAAGGATGAGGAATTGAGATTTTTCACAACATATTCTATTAGGACTCTCTTAAAAAGCAACTATTTATAAACCATTATTTAAAAGCAAACCCATCTTTCCCCCTGTGTCTGGACCAATGATTTTATATAAAAATATGTGTGTGGGAAGGAAACAATCAAGTTTGATCCAAAGAACACCTGAAACAGAATTGACTAAATAAAGTTTACTAAATATGCAATTTCAGGTTTAGACCAACGAAATCAAAATGTAAGAGTTTAGCCCCACCAGTGTGGTTCAGTAGATTGAACGTCATCCCATGGACTGAGAGGTACTGGTTTAATTCAGATCAGGGCACATACCTGGGTTGCAGGCTTGATCCTCGGGGGCGTCGTGCAGAAGGTAGCTTATCGATTTATCTTTCTCTCATCAATGTTTCTATCTCTCTTTCCCTCCCCCTCTCTAAAAAAATCACTGAAAACATTTTTTAAAATGTAAGTTTGGAACCCAAATATTGGCTCAGAAACCTAGAGAAACCCTGGATTCTGTTAAATGCTAAAGTCATTTTTAAAAATTTAAAACATTGATAAAAAATTGATATCGGTCCTTTGTAGGGAATACTCTTTGTTCTACTGTGGGAAAGGTAATAAATCTGAATAGACTGATTTATTTAACTTTTATTAATACAAATGTGTTGTCATATTAACTATAATAATGTCCCAGAATAAAACTTAAATAGTATTCATAAGATACAATTCTGAAAATTTAATCTGCTATATGGTTAGCATGTAAAGCATTAAATAGAATGCAACAGAATTATTTATGTTTAATGTATTTTTATTTAAGTATAGTTGGTATATAACTTTATATTGGTTATCTTAATTTCAGTTGTACAATATAGTGATTCAATATTTTTATACCTTACAATGTGATTACCCCACTAATTTTAGTAGTCATCAGTCATCATGTAAACTTATCATAATATTACTGACTATTTTAAAAATACTGGTCTACCTATCCAAATACATATAATACACTGGGGAATATTTCTATTAAAATTAAGTCTAAAATAATAGTAAATATAATCACTTTATTTTAGACTATCAGACAATAATAAACTAAGTTAAGAAACAGTGTGACATATAGAAAGTAACTGTTATGGGAGAGCCACCCCAATTGAGTGGGCTCTCCCTTCCTCAGCTCTTGTCATGCTCATGTGAAAGAATTCAGAGGAGTGACATAAAACAATGCTGAAGCAAAGCAAGCAAATTTATTAATGATACACTTGGCATAAAGCACAAACGAACAACTCAGCCAGTCTAAATGCTCTGCCTGGTAGGGCTTCAAGGGTTTTACACATTTTCCCCCTTTAGGTTTCAAGGTTCCCCTGCCAGACAGACTGGATTTCAAGGTCTCCCTTATATATTGTTGTGGATTTTTTCAGAATTTATGAAAACATCTGGTGATTTTATCTTGGCAAATTTCAAGACTTCTGACTTCTTTGTTCAATGAGGTGAGGTAAACTCCCCTTCCCCCACCTTCTGCCTCCCCTCCTCCTGCCCTAACAGCTATCTATCTGCCTAACAGTATCCATAATTTTTCAGTCCTTTCCATTTATTTTCTTTGTTCCTGAAGAAACAAGTATATTTAAGACTAACTTGTTTTATGTTCTTTTAATCTCAGGTACAGGGATGGCTTTCACGAGTGATGTTAACTAAATTGGGAAGCACTGTTTACTTTTAAGACCTCATTGATTTTTCCAAATCTGTTTCATGCATCACAACAGCTAAAACAATACTTTGTTAGCAACAGGGTGATTTAAAAGCCATGGTAAAATTTACAGTAAGAAAATATTTTAAATATTTGAAAATATTGAAAATAAAAAGCTGGTAGTGTTCATATCAGTCCTTAGAACAATTTCTGGACTGTATTAGGAGTTAAATAAATGCTGTCAAACAAAAAATATACAATAAATATACATTTAATTAATTAACAATATTTACATTGGATCTAATTATAAATGTAAATACACTAAGACCTAAAATGAATGAAGAAACAGACATTATTTGCAATTATCAATAAATAATACTCCCTTACAGACAAGAGTATGGTGGTTACCAGAAGGTAGGGGCTTGGGTGGTAGAAAAAAATGTTGCCTTATAAACTCCATCTACTAATTTTTCTGATAAAATGTACTAAAAATTATTTTTTATTAATCTGCCTGTTTTCAGAAAAGTATATTTCTGTAGTTGAGGAAAGCAGCACAATGTAATGATTAAAATAAATATTTTACATCACTGATAAGAATTTAATCTACACTCTTACTGAGTGGCCTGGAACACATGAAGAGACTCTTTGAGTCTTAGTTTCTTCTCTCCAAATGAGAAGTTAACTGTAGTATTGTCATATAACTGACTCATAGACTTAGCATGCATACCAAAGACATAATGCACATAAAATGCTTAATATCTGAGCCAAGTGCAAAATACCTACTAGCTAATATTAGTTATAGCAATTGTAATAATTGTAGTAGCAGTTGATCATAGTGCAATCACAAAGATAATAAATGAAAGGTTCTCATTAGAATATAACATCTTTACTTATAATGTATATATTATGAAATATATATTATTTATATTACATTTACTAAATATGTATATTGATAAAAAAATTTTAAATGAATATATAGATGACTTAGGGGAAAGAGAGTATATTTCCAACCATTTATCTATGATATTTTATGTGTGTATGAAGATCTAGAAAACCATCTAGCTCAAAGTTAGTTTAAAATGATATGACAAATAATAAAATTATAAAACTTCTAATAAAAAGTGATTAGACATTGTTACAAAAATCTCACTATCTGTGATCAAAACTTAAATATATATTTTCTTGTAGGTGTTAGTTTCTTTCCATGTTGGCCAAATAGAACACATACGTAAAAAGCTACAGAGTCAATTTTTCCAGGAATCTTAGATCCTTATGATGTTTGCAGAAAATATCAAATTCATAATCAAGTATTTATTGAGAACATACACTTTTCCTAGAGTTCTTCAATGTGAATGTTTCTTAGCATTCTAATTGGAATTTTATTTTTATTTTTCAGCTTAAAGGAATAGGTAATCATTAATATCCAAGAGATTAGACTATGAATGGGTTTGAAAACACACACACACACTATAGTTAAATACATTATACTTTTCTTTGTGCCAATACAGCTAATTTTTTCAAATAACTTGTCTTTTATTAAAATATTAATTATCTTAAGTCAAATAATGTTCATGAAGCTTTAGTTCATAGATTTGGCAATCTTCCTGGGTTGATATTAGTTGGCTCCTTAATTTTATATATATTGCCTGAGCAATGTGGCTCAGTGGTTGAATATCAACCCATGCACCAAGAAGTCACCAGTTTGATTCCCAGTCAAAGCATATGCCCAGGTTGTGAGCTTGATCCCCAGTGAGGGGCATGCAGAGGCGGCCAGTCGATGTTCTTTCCCACTGATGTTTCTATCTCTCCCTCTCCCTTCCTTTCTCTCTAATATCAATCAAACACACAACTCTTTGGTCCATGGGCTAATATTCTAACTGCTGAGCCAAACTGGCCAGGGCAAAATTTTATGTATTTTAATTTGCACTGTGTTTATATACCTATGTGTGTGTGTGTGTGTGTGTGTGTGTGTGTGTGTGTTTTAAATTATGATACAATGGGCAAAAAGGGGAATGCAACAAATTTAAAAACACACAATCTAAATAATAACCTAGGTAAATCATAATTTTAAAATACATGACTTGAATCTGCAAAGGTAATACTTTTTTGACAAAGCCCTTTTTATAATGCAAGTTTTCCTCTCTCTGATGATATAAAATACTTGACAATATCAAAAAATTTGAAAATAAAAGCTGAATATGTTTTAATGAGAATTATTTTGAAATTCAATTAAGTTTCAGCAGCAATTATTTAAAAGTATTATTCCATTTAGTATGTTCTCAAAAGTCACTTTATTCAACAATTCATCAGTTATGTAGACTGATCTCATCTAATTGATGTAAATTTGAAACACTTTCTCTCATGTTTCGGATGTTAGAAATAATTGTATTCAATTTTCTGATGATTAAAAAACCCATTCTTTTCAAAAAGATCCTCTCACATTTCCTTGCTATCTTAATTACCAGAGCAGTGGATATTGACAGGCATAAAGACACTGTTGAATGCATGATAAACTCTGCCACATGCCAAACGTAGCACCACACAGGATATAGCTTAGACAAACTTTATTATATAACTTGAATTCACCTTACAGATATGTACTTTTTTTTCCTCGCCTCTTTTGATCTCCTGGTCTCTGGAAACTTTATTATATCTAGACTTCCTGATATTTCTTTACGACTGAGCAACTCCTTTGAAATCAACTTTCTACCTTCTTATATATACACTGAGATACAGAAATTTTAACTTCCCAATGACACTTGATGTCAAGTTTGTGAGAAAATGAAATCTCAAGAATTTTTGTATTGCCACTACCCTTTCTTTAGGTTGTATATGACCCAATAGACTTGTCCTGCTGTAAAAACTAGTAAATGTCCCATTATAATTCCAGTTCTTCCCAACCAGGGATCCATTGTAGCAGGATACATAAAAAGAATGTAACATCTTGAGATTCCAAAATGGTGGTGGAGTGAATGGAAGCTACACAGATTGTCTCCCAGGACCAAACTGGAACTACAACAAAAATAAAGACAAATCATCGGGAAAAACCAACTGAAAAGCAGCTTGCGGGACCATATAACCAGGGACACTGACTCAATCCTGGTAGGATTGCAGAGGCATGAGAGAGGGGCTGGGAGCCCATGAACAACAGCTGTCTTAGCTGTGAGCAGCGCCCTCGGGGTTACACTCCCAAGCAGCTCCACAGCACAAAGCCAGGAGAGATGCTAAAATAGCCACAGCCACTCACCTTGGGCTCCAGCAGAGGGAGGGCAGATTGGACTGGAACTGTGTGAGAACACTCGGGATTTGGAGGGTGCTTAGAGCTTTTGCTGAGCGGCAGCCACACAGGATGGTGGCCATCTTGCTCCTTCCCAGGGCTCTGGGGAGAGGCAGTGGCCCCTCCCTTGGAGATACAATGCCACCCTGTAGCCATTGAAATGCAAATTGAGGCTCATTAACAACCAGCATCTGCCCCACTCTCAGGAAATCCCCTTACACTGAGCACCTGAGGGAGTTTTTCATTCAACTGAGAATCCAAGGCTCTTCAAGTAACCTCAACTGATAGCCTCCAGGCAAAAAGCTAGAGGATAACTGTACCATTCCTGGGCTAGCAAATCTAACCAGGAAAGTAAGATATGAAAGTGGTGTTTAACGTGGGTCCTCCCATGCTCATCCAAACCCAGGAGAAGGAGCCACAAACAGCAAAACACCAACACCTACAGGAAAAATTTGGCAGGCTCCAAAGCCAACTGTAATAGCTAAAATGGTGAAACAAAGAAACAAATAGCAAATGAAAGAACAAGAGACCTCTACTAAAGATGAGATAAATGAGGAGCAGTTAAGAATGTAAAAGAACTAGAATTCAGAGCCATGATCCTGAAGAAGCTCAACAGCATGAGTAAGGAATCAACATTATAAGTAAAGACATAGAATGTTGAAAATCAGTTGGAAATTAAAAAAACACCAAGGAGAAATGAAGAATGACATATCAGAAATAAAGAACATATTGGAAGGTCTAAAGAGCAGAGTAGAGAAAACTGAGTACCGATCAGTGAATTAGAAGACAGGGTAGAAAAAAAAATCAACCAGTCAGAAAACCAAAAGAAAAAAATAAATAAATAAAAAACAGGAAGACAGCTTAAGAAAACTGTGGGAAAACTGGAAACATAATAATATTTGCATCATATGAGTACCTGGAGAAGAAGAAAAGGAGCAAGGGTTAGAGAATATATTCAAAGAAATAGTTACAGAAAATTTCCTTAATTGGGTGAAGAAAGAAGGCATTCAAGTTCAAGAAGCAGAGAGAGCCCCAAGTAAGAAGAACCCAAACAGACCCACACCAAGACACACAGAAATCAAAATGCAAAAATTAAAGATGAAGAGAGAATCCTAAAAGCAGCAAGAGAAAAGCAACAGGTTACCTTCAAAGAAACCCTGATAAGGCTATCAGCTGAATTCTCAATAGAAACACTACAAGCTGGAAGGGAATGGCAGGAAGTAATCAAGGTTATAAAAAACAAGGATCTGAATCCAAGATTACCCAGCAAGGCTATCATTCAAAATAGAAGGTCAAATAAAAAGCTTCCCAGACCAAAAAAAAAAAAGGCTAAGGGAATACATTAGCACCAAAACAGCACTGCAAGAAATGTTAAAAGGACTGCTGTAATTAGTAGAAGAAACAGGAAGAAAAATTGACTCACACTAAACAAAAATGGCAATGGATAAGTACATATCAATAATCACCTTAAATGTAAATGAATTGAATGCTCTCATAAAAAGACACAGAGTGGCTGATTGGATAACAAAGCACGGCTCATTTATATGTTGTTTACAAAAGACTCACCTCACAACAAATGACTCACATAGGTTGAAAGTGAAGGGATGGAAAAAATCTTCCAAGCAAACAGAAAGGAAAAAAAGCTGGGGTATCAATACTCATATCTGATAAAATAGATTTGAAAATGCAGGCCATAACTAGAGACAAAGAAGGCCACTACATAATATTGAAAGGATCTATCCAACAGGAAGATATAACCTTGATAAACATATTAGCACCCAATATAGGAGCACCAAAATATATTAAAAATCTTCTGGAAGACATCAAAGGAGAAATCGATAGCAATACAATCATAGCAGGGGACTTCAACACCCCAACTAACATCACTGGATAGATCCTCTAGACAAAAAAATTAGCAAGGAAATGGAGACTCTAAATGAAGCACTAGACCAAATGGATTCAATAGATATCTACAGAGAATTACACCCCAAAACTACAAAATTCCCTTTCTTCTTAAGAGCACATGGGACATTGTCAAAGATAGACCACATGTTAGGACAAAAACTAAATCTCTACAAGTTCAGGAACATTGAGATCATATCAAGCATCTTCTCAGATCACAATGGCATGATACTAGAAATCAGTTGCAACAAGAACATGCAAAGCCATTGGAACACATGGAGGCTAAATAGCATGTTATTAAACAATGAATGGGTTACCGAGGAGATCAAGAAAGAAATTAAAAACATCCTGGAAACCAATGAAAATGAACACACAACAACACAAAATCTATGGGATGCAGCAAAAGCAGTTCTGAGAGGGAAGTTCATAGCACCACAGGCCTACCTCAAAAAACAAGAAAAATCTCTAATGGAGTATCTAACCTCACAACTTAAAGAACTAGAAAGCAAACAAAAAGAAAACCCCAGAGCAAGTGAAAGAAAGGAAATAGTAACAATCAGAGCAGAAATAAATGACATGGAGACCAAGAAACAATTAAAAGAATCAATGAAAAAAAGAGTTGGTTCTTTGAAAAGATAAACAAGATTGATGGACATTTAGCTAGACTCACCAAGAAACAAAGAGAGAGAACCCAAATACACAAAATCAGAAATAAAAGAGGAGAAGTAACAACTGACACCCCAGAAATACAAAAGATCATTAACAACTACTATAAAGAATTATATGCCAACAAATTCGACAATCTAAGTAAAATGGATAACTTTCTAGAAACACACAGTCTCTCAAAACTGGACCAAGAAGAGATAGAAAATTTGAACAGACCAATAACAACCAAGAAAATTGAAGACGTAATCAAAGACTTTCCCAGCAAACAAAAGCCCAGGCCCAGATGGCTTCACGGGGGAGTTTTACCGAACATTCAAAAAAGAATTAACACCCATTCTCCTCAAACTATTTCAAAAAATTCAAGAAGGAGGAAAACTTCCAAACTCATTTCATGAGGCCAGTATAATTTTAATTCCAAAACCAGAAAAAGACACTTTAAAAAAAGTAAACTACGGGCCAATATCCCTGATGAACATAGATGCCAAAATCCTGAACAAAATACTAGTAAATCGAATCCAGCAATACATCAAAAAATTATTCACCATGACCAAGTGGGATTCATCGCAGGGATGCAAGGCTGGTACAATATTCACAAATCAATAAATGAGATAAACCACATAAATAAAATGAAGAATAAAAACCACATAATCATATCAATGGATGCTGAAAAAGCATTCGACAACATCCAGCATCCATTTCTGATAAAAATGCTCAGCAATGTGGGAATAGAGGGATCATATCTAGACATAATAAAGGCCATATAATGAAACACCTATGGCCAACATCATACTCAATGGGCAAGAACTAAAAGCATTTTCCTTAAGAACAGGAACAAGACAGAGATGCCCACTTTTGCCCCTCTTATTTAACATAGTACTGGAGTCTTAGCCACAGCAATCAGACATGAAGTAAAAATAAAAGGGATCCAAATTGGAAAGGAGGAAGTGAAACTGTCATTATTTGTAAATGACATGCTATTATACATAGAAAATCCTAAAGACTCTATCAAAAATCTACTAGATTTAATAAATGAAGTTAGCAAATTAGCAGGATACAAAATTAATGTCAAGAAATCGACAGCTGCCCTGGCTGGTTTGGCTCAGCGGTTGGAGCGTCAGCCTGTGGTCCAGAGAGACCCGGGTTTGGTTCCTGCTAAGGGCACATACCTCAGCTGCAGTTTGTTCCTGGCGCTGGTTGGGGGGTGTGGATGGCAACCACTCGATGTGTCCCTTTTACGTTGATGTTTCTCTTTCTCTCTCTCTCTCCCACTCTATCTGAACAAAATATTTAAAAAAAAGAAAGAAAGAAATAGACAGCATTCTTATACACCAATAATGAACTCACAGAAAGAGAAACTGAAAAACAAATCCCATTTACAGTTGCAGCAAAAAAATTAAGATACTTAGAAATAAACATAACCAAAGATGTAAAGGACCTATTTGCATAAAACTACAGGACATTGAAAAAAGAAATAGAGGAAGATATAAAAAAGTGGAAGCACATACTTTGTTCATGGATTGGAAGAAGTAACATCATTAAAATGTCCATACTACCCAAAGCAATCAATAGATTCAATGCACTCCCCATCAGAATACCAATTATGTATTTCACAGTACTAGAACAAATATTTCAAAAGTTCATATGGAGCCAAAAAAGACCCTGATTGGCCACAGCAATCTTGAAAAAGAAGGAAAAAATAGGTGAGAATCACAATACCAGATATAAGGTTATACTACAGAGCCACTGTAATCAAAACAGCCTGGTACTGGCACAAGAACGGGCATATAGACCAGTGGAACAGAACAGAGAACCCAGAAATGGACCTGACATTATGCTCAATTAATATTTGACAAAGGAGGCAAGAGCATACAATGGAGTAAAGACAGCCTCTTTAATAAATGTTGTTGGGAAAATTGGACAGCTACATGCAAAAAAATGAAACTAGACCATCAACTTACACCATACACAAAAATAACCTCAAAATGGATAAAAGACTTAAATGTGACTCATGAATCTATAAAAATCCTAGAAGAAAATGTATGCAACAAAATTTCGGACATCAAACGGAGCAGAATTTTCACTGATACATCACCTAAGGCAACAGAAACAAAGGAAAAAATTAACACCTGGGACTACATCAAACTCAAAAGCTTCTGCACAACAAAAGAAACAATCATCAAAATGGAAAGGCAACCCACTGTATGGGAGAGCATCATTGCCAATGATACATCAGATAAGGGGTTAATTTTCAAAATATATAGAGTGCTCATACAACTCAACAAAAGGAAGACAAAGAACACAATTAAAAAATGGGCAGAGGAGCTGAATAGACACCTCTCCAAACAGGACATACAAATGGTCAAGAGACATATGAAGAAATGGTCAACATCACTAATCATCAGAGAGATGCAAATTGAAACAACAATGAGGTATCACCTCACACCTTTCAGAATGGCCGCCATCAACAAATCATCAAACAACAAGTGTTGGCGAGGGTGTGGAGAAAAGGGGACTCTAGTCCACTGCTGGTGGGAATGCAGACTGGTGCAGCCACTATTGAAAACAATATGGTGTTACCTCAAAATTTAAAAATTGAATTGCCATTTGACCCAGTGATCCCACTTCTAGGAATATACCCTAAGAAGCCTAAAACACCAGTCAGAAAGAATATATGTACCCCCATGTTCATAGCAGCGCTATTTCATATGTCTAAGATCTGGAACAGCCCAAGTGTCCACCAGTAGACGAATGAGATCAAAGAGCTGTGGTACATATCCACAATGGAGTACATGCAGCGGTAAGAAAGAAAGTCTCTTATCCTTTGAGACGACATGGAGGGACCTGGAAAGTATTTGTTCCTAAGTGAAAGAAGCCACAAGCAGAAACAGACAAATACCACTGAGTCTCACTTATATACGTAACATAATTAACATAACAGTCTGAGGAATACAGTAGACCAGACAACAGGAATAGGGCACAGACTGAGAATCCCTCAGAAGCGGGGCTGGGGGCTGGGGGGTGGGAAAAGATAAACCACAGAACTCTATATGCATGTATCATGACCATTGGACAATGGATCAACTAAGCTGGGGACGGGGCGGAGGTGGGGTGGGGTGGGGGTAAAATATCTGTAACAAAAAAATAAATAAAAATTCATTTAAAAAAAAAGCGGTGGTACATATACACAGTTGAGTACTATGAAGTTGTAAGAAAGAAAGATCTCTTATCTTTTGAGAAGACATGGAGGGACCTGGAAAGTATTACCCTAAGCGAAACAAGCCAAGCAGAAAAAGACAAATACCACATGATCTCACTCATTTGTGGAATATAATGATCATAACAGTCTGAGAAATAGAGTAGACCAAGAGATGCGGAAGTAGGGTACAGACTGACAACCCTCAGAAGAGGGGTTGGTGAGGAGGGGAAAGAGATAAACTATAGAACTTATATACATGTACCCATAACCAATGGACATGGACAACAAAGCCAGGGATGGGGTGGGGGGAATGGGGAGGAGGGTGTCAATGGGGTTAAAAAGAAGAAACACCTGTAAAAAATAAAATAAATATAAAGAAATAAATATGTGAATAAAAATAAAAATAAAATAAAAAGAATGTGACATCTGATTTTTTTTATAGCTGCATATTATTCCGTTTTGTAAATGTACACAGCTTTTTCATCCACTCATCTACTGATGGGCACTTGGGCTGTTTCCAGATCATAGCTAATGTGAAAAGCACTGCTATGAACATAGGCGTGTATGTATTCTTTCTGACTGGTGTTTTGGAATTTTTTAGAATATATTCCTAAAAGTGGGATCACTGGGTCAAAAGGCAGCTTGATTTTTCATGTTTTGAGTATGCTCCATACTGTTTTCCATAGTGGCTGCAGCAGTCTGCAATCCCACCAGCAGTGTATAAGGGATCCCTTTTCTCCACATCCTCAACAGCTCTTGTTGTTGCTGATTTAATGATAGCCATTCTGGCAGGTTTAAGGTGATACCTCATTACCTTTTTAATTTGCATCTTTCTGATGATTAAAATCTGTGGTACATATACACAATGGACTACTATGCAGCTGTAAAAAAGGATTTACTATCCTTGGAGATGGCATGGAGGGACTTGGAGAGTATTATGTTAAGCAAAATAAGTCAGTCAGAGAAAGACAAGCATCACATGATCTAACTTATCTGTGGAATCTAATGATCAAAATAAACTGATAAATAAAGTAGAAACAGGGGCACGGAAACGTAGAGCAGACTGGCAAACCTCAGAGGGAATGGGGGGAGTGAGGACGAGAAGACATTAACCAAAGAATTTACATGCATATATGCATTACCAATGGACAAATACTATGGGATGGATGGAACCAGGAGGAGGGGAGCAATGGAAAAAAAAGAGGGACATCTGTAATACTCTCAACAGTAAAGATTTTTTTTTTAAATGTAACATCTGCACCCTAGATATGTAAGGACACAAATAATCTAAGAACCATCAGCATGATTCAAAGTTGCTCCCCTTCTGTTCGATCTCCTCTGTTAGTTAAAAGCTTCACCATAACCTCAAACCAAAAACTTTAGAACCACATTGAACTATTTACTCCCCTTTCACTCCATCCAATCAGTTAGCACTTATTCTATCTTAGCATTTTCTTAAAACTGTCTTACCCATTTCAAACCCACTGCAATTCCTTTGCTTCAGACCTTTGACCATTTTTCCTTATCTACAGTGTTTAATTACTGTCACTGTTTCCCGCAGGAAACCAACACACTATCCATATTGTACTCGAATGCCAGAGTTATTTTTCTAAATGAAACACAAAAGTTATCAACTTTGTGTAAAAACATACCTGTTGATTCTTTGTTTGCTGTGTTGGAAATAAAACCCAATTTTACTTACTAGCCACCTTCATACCCACTATCAGTGTTCCCTTCTTCCATGCCTGTATATTTCTATGCTCTACTATTCCCTTTCATCTTCTGATTCCTCAAACATTCTTTAATGCCTCTGAGCATTTCCCTGAGAATAACTTGCTTGGCCAGGTTAAATATTAGTCATCCTTCAAAAACCAGTTTAAATATTAATCCCCAAATCTCTGCCTCCACTATTGTAACTCCACAGTATTGTACACTTATCTCATATTTTATACTTTGTTTTCACAGCTGTATTTTCCACTAGATCATAATCTCATCCAGAACGAAGACAATGTTGTTATTCCATACCCTTGTCCATAATCAGAAATCGTGAATATAAGGTATGTATTATTGTTTAATTATGGTCCAATTCATAAAGTGTCCTGATTAAAAATATACCCCGCTCTTCCCATGATATTCATTTATTGTAAATTTATATATTTTAATTTTGAGTCCAAAAATAGAGTCGACATAATTGAATTATTTTAAAACCAATGTTTAAAGTTGGGATTACTGATTCAGGAGGTAAGTGTACCCTTATGACATCCAAATGCCTATCTCACATGTTTTCCCATTACAACTAATTTTAATGCAATAAAAATATCTGCTTGGCTGTTTACAAGCAACTGGGAGCTTGAATTCCTTCATCCAGAGTCACTAGAGATTCGAAATGAAGTAATAGAATAAACAACTTAATGAATAAATAATTAACACACAATTAAAAAGTTATTAAAGCAGACTGGCATTAGCTATCTGTATATTGGAGGTCCCATAGGTCTCCTGTATATTATAATTTAATACTTTTATCACTACTATTAATCTTGGTTAATGGCATTTTTAGTTTTAAGTAAGAGAATATTTATATTATTATTTCTCCTAATATCAAATGGTATATACCTAACTTGCCTAATTTTTGTGTATTGATTTTTAGAGCAATATAGCTGAATTATTTTTTAGTTTGTAAAATATTTCTAGATAAAACATTACTAGTCATTACAAGTGAAGTTTCTCATAAAACACTTTACAGTTGGCCCTTGGGCTTTAATAAGCTTATTGCCCCAGAAATTCTGAAATATAGAGGACAAATTTGATGATTCCCATGCTAACCATTTTAATTTCTTGAATAACTTCTTAATAACATAGTTTATAGGGGCTTCTTTTGTAACTGTGTTTTTTTCTTCTTCTACATTTCCATAACAAATGTAAAGGTCTCCGAAGTCCTTGTCCAGATTCCAATGCCGGTTTTTTTAAAATTATTATGAGACTCTCTTTAAAGTAAGTTTGAGACTTCCCACAGCCCAAAGAGAAATTATTTGGATACAACTATTTGGGTACTCCATGCCTTTATTCACTTAAAATGTTATCATAAGTCAGGGACTAATTCTAAAATGCTCCATCAATCACTTTGCATCCCAAGGAAAATGTTACATATTTTTAAAAATAATTAATTTAGTTTTCAAATCCTTGGGGTCAAATTGCCAGGGAAATTTGCTTTTATGTTTTCTTAATCAAATTTATATATTTTTAAAAGAAAAGAGTTATACTCTCATAAGTGCATTAGACACACACACACAGACGCAGAGGTACACACACACACTTGTGAAATAAAATGTTATAGCATGATTGAGAAACACTTACAACTGTGAAATACAATGTTGCTCCACTCTGTCATTATCATTAAGTATAAAATGAAACACTATTGATGATTACCAAAACTGCCACCTGGCACTTTGGCATCCTTCCTTAAATCTTTTCATTGTTATGCATATGAATATAAAACACTCAAGAGTTTTAAGAAAATCCTATAGGAAATTAATAATTTTTTTACCATTCTTTCATAATTTACATCAATAATTTAAAATCATCTCTATTTTACACTCAATTATATTATATCAGATGACTCAGTGTACATGTATATGTTATAAATAATGAATATTATTGATAATTTATGATATCACATATTAAAAATGAGTTATTTAGAACTTATTTTCTCTAGTATAAGTGTTTTATTGTTATTAGCTACTTGTATTAGCACCTATGAAGTACAAATTTTCAGGTATATTTTGAATAATTTTTTGCAATAATTCCTTGGAAGCATTAGAGTTTATATTTCTTTGTTCTCGTTTATGTTAACTTGTATTGATGGTGAAATTTAAAATGAAAAGTATATGTATATAAAATTACATAGAAAAGTGTGTATTCTCTTACTAGACACTTGAATTAATCATTTTACTTGAATTAATTGAAATATTACCTTGATAAACCTCTTAGGACATGTACTTAAGTAAAAGAGAAATAAAGATAACTTCTAAAGGGAGGTGGAATTGGAAAACTCTAGTAGTGAACACAGAGATGCTAGTAGCAGGGTTGGAGGTAACAAGACAGCAAGAAAGAAGGGGGTGTTTGAGAGGAGAATAAGGGGGAGAGAAAAGCTTTGGACCAAGGACTTTATGAGAAAACAGTGTGAAAAACAGTTTAGAGAACAGAAATATCCAAATGTGTGCATTTTTTGTTTTGAGTGTGTTATTTAAGGTTTTTCTTCTGTTATGTGAGGGTGCTAAAGCCTGTTTTCTTACCTTTATTTCACCTCTAGAAAATGTTATTTATAATCCCCACTAATACACATGCAATAGGAACTTAGAGCGCAGGGGAAGAGCAGCTAATATCTGCTGACACACATGGCCCTCTGCCCTTGTACAAACGTTGGATGTATGATTACAACATGCAGTGTACAGTTAAAAAAAAGAAATAGGAAATAATAAAAAAATCATGTTCAGGGGAAAGGAAATATGTTCTGTGTTAAATAATAAGCTTGAAATTCTAGTGCTGCTATGGGTAGCTGTTAGATCTTGGCAAATCATAAACATATGAAAAAGGTAATAATAATATAGAACTCATAAGGGCCCTGGCCGGTGTGGCTTAGTTGGTTGAACGTGGGTCCCACACACCAAAAGGTCACCGGTTCAATTCCTGGTCAAGGCACATGTCCTTCTTCCTTCTTCTCTCTCTAAAATCAATTTTAAAAAGTATATATGTACATATACATATGTATGTGTGTGTGTCTCATAGGGTTGTTGTGAAGATTAAAATGAAATATATAGTCACCAGAACATTGCCTGGTACATTGTTTGTTATCAGTAAATACATATATTTTTCTTAGTTCTAAAATTTAAAGAGAGAGAGAGAGAAAAGCAAGTCAATATTTGTTGTTTTTTAAAAAGGTTGCCAGATAACTCTGTACTAAAATTCTATAAAAATGTATTTGGATTAAGAAACTGTGCCTGAGAGTGAATGCTCAAACTGTTAGGGCAAATACACAGAGGCGGTGGTGATTTTCCTGTACACACTATTATTCATAAAATGAAATATAATAGCTGGTATTATTCCTTTCATAGAAGATTATTTTAGGAACTATTATTCACAAATTTTCATTTTGAAAATGGTTTTCTTTTGTCGTTATGCAGTGACATGTACTACTTTGGAGGAACCTGGACGGGGCCACATGGAAGGAGCAGAAGTGCCTCGTTACATGCTAGTGAGTTCGGTCTGTAGACAGCAAGGCATCAAAACCGATGTGAACAAGTAGGCAATGTTATACTCTCACAAAGCTATCTAAACAGAGAGAGTAGAAAAATGAAACTATCTTTACATTACTATTATTGCTGTTATTTTCTTTTCTTTGATTAGGAATATTATTAATATTGTTTTAATTAGATTAGGGAAAATAATCAAGTGAGCCCTTTGCTCACACCAGCTTTCTGTCCTGAGACATTTATCAGAGACTGAAGTCAGGAGAAGTGCCTTTGCTGAGGTTAGAAGACAGGGATCAAAATTCAATCTGAGGCAGCTGGGATGTTCAGTACAGCATATCAGAGAGCAGGAAGTTATACAGAGGAAGACATCTAGAGATCCACTTATGTGCACCATAGATTTGAGCAAAGTAATAATATGCATATTACAAGGTAAGATTCAAATAAGATTTAGAAAAGGAGCAAATACCAAAAAGCTATAGGCTAAAAAGCTCCTGGAACTTGCAAAGGTTCGGAAATGGTCAACTTTGAAAGAATCAGAAATAATAGACTATGCCCTGGCCAGTATGGTTCAGTTGGCTCCATTGGTTGGGCATCATTCCATGCACCAGAAGGTTGCCAGTTCAATTCCCGGTCAGGGCACAGGCCAGGGTTGTGGGCTTGATCCTTGGTAGGGGATGTGCAGGAAGTAGCTCTCACATCAGTGTTTCTTCCTCTCTAAAAATAAAAATAAAAATGTTTAAAAAAAATAATAGAACACATTAAGCTTCAGCTTTCACTGAAGACTTATGTCATATTTCAGGAGTATAACTAAGTATAACTAAAGTGTCCCTGAAGTCTAGTCTGGACTCACACCAGTAAAATGTATAAATAAGATTTGAAAAAAAGAAATCAAGCTGAATGACATTTACTTCTGACCAGAACAAAACTAAACATTCTCAAAAGAAAACAACAAGATTCAGACATTCAACAATAAAATTTACATTGTCTAGCATTTAATAAAAATGTATGAGGTAGGGAAATATCATCTATGAGCACAAAGAAACAATCAGTAAATATAAAACAACAAAAATGATGAACATCATGTAATTGTTAAACATGGTCTTACAAGCAGCTATGAGTCAGGAATTGTGAATGAAGACCAAATACATATGGTAAATATATTTTGGTCATTTGAATGACCAAATATATATTTAAGTCACAATATCATAGTTCAACACTTGGTCTTCAAACACAAACACATTCTAGCATTATTTTAGCAAAACATTATAGCTAAACAGTCATAAAAACCAAAAGGCATTGTCTCATTACTGGAATCCCATTCTGTGATTACCCAGTCCGTCATCATATCATGTGAAACGTTCTCCCGGGGTGAGAAAGCAGCTTCTGTCCGAGCTTGTCAGGTTCCACAGGCAGGAGTGGTCTCAGTAATAAAAGGCTTCACCTTTTCAGACATCTGGCAGAATTGAGCTAAGAAACCACATTATCTTTTCCTCTGAGCCTTTTTGAAGATGTAATGTAATGGTGGGTTTTTCCTCATTACCCATTTTTCACCCCTTTAGCCATAGTTACTATGTTTCCTCCTCTTCATTTATACCCCAATTTTTCTATTTTTGGAAGGAACACTAGGTTTTCCCACTGCGTGGTCTAGATTGTTCTCAGCAATACCAGTCCAGCAAGTGCCTCCCACTCAGTCCATTCCCATTCACACAGACACAAAATTGGGGATTATCTTTACCACCAGGAAATGCAGCAGTATTCGCTGTTAGCCCAAATTTTTCCAGTGGAGGTAAAAGTACATCTGGCCCCATGAGACCCTTAGGAATTCTGATTTAAAAGTTAACCACACTGTTACAGTTTCTTGCTTAGAAATCAGCCCTGTTCATGGCCCCTGTGGTTGCAGTCCTGGTCCTGTGACCAGTGCATCAAGTAGGAGAAAGGAATTGAGGTGATGTGGGAAAGAAAAAATATCAATATCCACCCCCATCCCTTTCCCCAGATCTACCAGAGAAACAGAAATCTATCCTCTGGAGACACTCTTCTCCTTTCATATTCATGTTGAGTTTGAACACATACTCATGAAGTCATACAAGCCATCCCTTCATGCCTTTATCTCCCCCCATTGGACATTATGGGCTGTATGTGTGTTGCTTGGTCTGAAAAAGTGATACTCAGACATACAAACTGGTGCAACTATCTTCTGTTCAGGTTTGTTCATAATACTCTGAGATTTGTGTCTACACCAGATAAGTAAAGCCCAGGTCAGAGAGAGTGTCTGTTTTTGTCAAGACCATTTCCAGTCCCCCCAGAGTTGCCAGCATCAAGTCTAACTTGTCAACTATGCCTAGGGCCTGTGCACCAGGGAATCTGCCAGAGAGC
This sequence comes from Molossus molossus, assembly GCF_014108415.1. Classification (NCBI taxonomy): domain Eukaryota; kingdom Metazoa; phylum Chordata; class Mammalia; order Chiroptera; family Molossidae; genus Molossus; species Molossus molossus. The sequence continues at coordinate 89,922,493 of NW_023425388.1, forward strand.
CATCTGCACTCTCCATCTCTTTTGCTGTCAGAGAGAACACTTTTTATTGGCATTTGTGCTTCAGAAGGTGCAAGAGGAATATATTAGATTTAGATAATCTTTGCATTGCTGCAGACGCCCATGTCCATTCACTTCATGGACTCAGGTGACCATCTCAAGGGAGCACATGGGGTATCGCTTGTCTATTCCAATCACCTTTCAAAACCCTGGAAGGGAGTTCTTCTGATGGGCACCAATGTGTCCTATTTTAATGCACCTCTCCATTTTCAGTAGGTCCATGCCCCACGTGAATTATCTTTTGAGCAGGCCCGGTTTCTTTCTATTGCACTCCTGTGAGACTCTAAAGTCAGGCCATTGGTCACTGCCCATGAGTCAGTAAAAATCACAAACTGCTAGGAAAAGTACATGCAATTCAGCCCAAAACAGCTGATCTGTTTTTACTTCCATCAATTAGTCTTTCCATCCACCTTGAATCTGCCATCTACAAACCAAAGAACTCTTTGTCGATCAGTTGGGAGCTGTTTACAGGACATCATCCAAGTGACAGTAGAATCCAGAGTCTCCTCATGCAGTTTCAGAGTCAGTCCTGGGGGAAGAAGCTCCCTACCTCTCCTGTACCTTTTCCTTGTAGGATGACCCTATATAAACCATTTCTGTTTTATTATAGAACTCTTATGTGCGCTGCCATCTCCATAGACCATTCTTCTGACAATACTCAAGACATGGGTATTTGCAGTTTCAAGATCATTTTATGTCCTTCAGTCACAAGAGCAGCTTCAATTAATAATGTCAGATAGCAGGGTAGTAAATGCCCCTCAAATGGAAATTCTCTAGTCCAAAGTCCCAGTAGTCATTGTTATCGTGGTGCTCACAGGCTCTTGTCATAAACACCAGACTAGGCTTCTCATAAGCTATTGCAGAGAGAAGCTGTAAGTTTCTATTATATGCTGTGTGGGCTCAGGCAACCTCACTGGTTCCCATCAATGTTGCTTGAAGGGCGGATTTCCATGCCTTCTGCTTTACAATGCCAGGTAAAGGAAATGTTCCCCAATTTTCATCCTGTAATACAATCAGGTAAACAGATGAAACCACTTTATATAGTGCCTGTTCAAACATTTCAATTTTCCTTTCAATGTTTACCTTAATTTCATAAACACTTAAATGCCTAACGGTAGCCTCCATAAGGACTCACTCCGTCAACAGGTTTTGGTTTTACAATACCGGAGAGGGGAGGTTCTCCCCAGCTATACAAAACACTCATCCCCAATACTGCATTCAGATAAAGGAGACACAACTTCTTTACATAAAACCTGCTAAAAGTTCCCCCTTTCACAAACAATCCTATCAACCTTTACATTTTTACATTCTCTCAATCTAATTGTTCCCTGACTCAGAGCCTCACCAATGGGTTTGGTACCATGGTTTACAGAACTCCTGAAAAGTTCTTTTCCAACACATAATCATTTTACCCAATCTTGTGCAAAAGACCTTGAGTTACCAGCAAAGTGCAAAGGGACCTAGGCCCTTCTGTCCATCTTGACCTTGATCAAATTGGCCTACCTGCTACCCCAAGAGATTGCTGGTCACATTTCTCATTGTAATTTTTGCCTCCTGGCTTTTATTTTTTATTATTTTTTATATAAATTTTATATTTATTTTTTTGTTGCAGATATTTTACCTTTTTTACCCCATTGGCGCCCCCCTCCCCAACCCACCCCCACCCCAACACCGGCTTAGTTGTCGATGTCCATTGGTCATGCATACATGCATGTAAGTTCTGTGGTTTATCTCTTCCCACTCCCCCACCCCTCTTCTGAGGGATGTCAGTCTGTGCTCTACTTCCATGTTTCTGGGTCTACCGTATTACTCAGACTGTTATGTTCATTATATTCCGTATATAAGTGAGATCATGTGGTGTTTGTCTTTTTCTGCTTGGCTTCTTTCACTTAGGATAATACTTTCCAGGTCCCTCCATGTCGTCTCAAAGGATAAGAGATCTTTCTTTCTTACTGCTGCATAGTACTCCATTGTGTACATGTAACACAGCTTTTTTATCCTTTCGTCTACTGATGGACACTTGGGCTGTTTCCAGATCTTAGCTATTGTAAATAGTGCTGCCATGAACATGGGGGTACATATATTCTTCCTGATTGGTGTTTCAGGCTTCTTAGGGTATATTCCTAGCACTGGGATCACTGGGTCAAATGGAAGTTCAATTTTTAATTTTTTGAGGTAAAATCATACTGTTTTCCACAGTGGCTGCACCAGTCTGCATTCCCACCAGCAGTGTATTAGAGTCCCCTTTTCTCCACACCCTCGCCAACACTTGTTGTTTGATGATTTGTTGATGGTGGCCATTCTGACAGGTGTGAGGTGATACCTCATTGTTGTTTTAATTTGCATCTTTCTGATGATTAGTGATGATGAGCATTACTTCATATGTCTTTTGGCCATTTGTATGTCCTGTTTGGAGAGGGGTCTATTCAGCTCCTCTGCCCATTTTTTAATTGGGTTCTTTGTCTTCCTTTTGTGGAGTTGTATGAGCACTCTATATATATTGGAAATTAACCCCTTATCTGATACATCATTGGCAATGATGTTCTCCCATACAGTGGGTTGCCTTTCCATTTTGATGATTGTTTCTTTTGCTGTGCAGAAGCTTTTCAGTTTTATGTAGTCCCATGTGTTCATTTTCTCCTTTGTTTCTATTGCCTTAGGTGATGCATCAGTGAAAATTCTGCTCCATATGATGTCCGATATTTTGTTGCCTACATTTTCTTCTAGAATTTTTATGGATTCATGGATCATATTTTAGTCCTTTATCCATTTTGAGTTTATTTTTGTGTATGGTGTAAGTTGATGGTCTAGTTTCATTTTTTGCATGTAGCTGTCCAATTTTCCCAACACCATTTATTAAAGAGGCTGTCTTTACTCCACTGTATGCTCTTGCCACCTTTGTCAAATATTAATTGAGCGTATTGCCTAGGGTCCATTTCTGGGTTTTCAGTTCTGTTCCACTGGTCTATATGCCTGTTCTTGTGCCAGTACCAGGCTGTTTTGGTTACAGTCGCTTTGTAGTATAACCTGATATCTGGTATTGTGATCCCTCCTACTTTGCCCTTCTTTTTCAAGATTGCTGTGGCTATTCGAGGTCTTTTTGGTACCATATGAACTTTTGAAGTATTGGTTCTAGTTCTATGAAATATGCCGTTGGTATTTTGATGGGGATTGCATTGAATCTATAGATTGCTTTGGGTAGTATGGACATTTTAATTATGTTAATTCTTCCAATCCATGAACAGGGTATGTGCTTCCACTTCTTTATATCTTCCTCTATTTCTTTTTTCAGTGTCCTTAGTTTTCTGCAAATAGGTCCTTTACTTCTTTGGTTAAGTTTATTCCTAGGTATCTTAATTTTTTGGCTCAATGGTAAATGGGATTGTTTTCTCAGTTTCTCTTTCTGTGAGTTCATCGTTGGTGTACAAGAATGCCATCGATTTCTTGACGTTAATTTTGTATCCTGCTACTTTGCCAAATTCATTTATTAAGTCTAGTAGATTTTTGGTGGAGTTTTAGGGTTTTCTATGTATAATATCATGTCATCTGCAAATAATGACAGTTTAACTTCCTCCTTTCCAATTTGGATCCCTTTTATTTTTTCTTCCTGTCTGATTGCTGTGGCTAAGACTTCCAGTACAATGTTAAATAAGAGTGGCGAAAGTGGACATCCCTGTCTTGTTCCTGTTCTTAATGTAAATGTTTTTAGTTTCTGTCCATTTAGTATGATGTTGGCTGTAGGTCGTTCATATATGGCCTTTATGATGTCGAGATATGATCCCTCTATTCCTAAATTGCTGAGCGTTTTTATCAGAAATGGATGCTGGATTTTGTCGAATGCTTTTTCAGCATCTATTGATATGATCATGTGGTTTTTATTCTTCATTTTGTTTATGTGGTGTATCACGTTTATTGATTTGCGAATATTGTACCAGCCTTGCATCCCTGGGATGAATCCCACTTGGTCATGGTGAATAATTTTTTTGATGCATTTCTGGATCCAATTTGCTAATATTTTGTTCAGGATTTTGGTATCTATGTTCATCAGGGATATTGGCCTGTAGTTTTCTTTCTTCGTAGTGTCTTTTTCTGGTTTTGGAATTAGAATTATGCTAGCCTCATAGAACGTGTTTGGAAGTCTTCCTTCTTCTTGAATTTTTTGAAACAGTTTGAGGGGAATGGTTGTTAGTTCTTTTTTTAATGTTCGGTAAAACTCCCCGTGAAGCCATCTGGGCCTGGGCTTTTGTTTGCTGGGAGAATCTTGATTACCTCTTCAATTTCCTTAGTTGTTATTGGTCTATTCAAGTTTTCTATCTCTTCCCGGTCCAGTTTGGGAAGACTGTGTGTTTTTAGAAATTTGTCCATTTCACTTAGATTGTCGAATTTGTTGCCATATAGTTGTTCATAGTAGTTGTTAACAATCTTTTGTATTTCCGTGGTGTTGGTTGTTACTGTCTCCTCTTTCGTTTCTGATTTTGTGTATTAGGGTTCTCTCTCTTTGTTTCTTGGTGAGTCTAGCTAAGGGTCCATCAATCTTGTTTATCTTTTCGAAAAACCAGCTCTTTGTTCATTGATCCTTTGAATTGTTTTTTTGGTCTCTATGTCATTTATTTCTGCTCTGATCTTTACTATTTCCTTCCTTCTACTTGCTCTGGGGTTTTCTTTTGTTTGCTTTCTAATTCTTTAAGTTGTGAGGTTAGACAGTCAATTAGAAATTTTTCTTGTTTTTTGAGGTAGGCCTGTAGTGCTATGAACTCCCTCTCAGAACTGCTTTCGCTGCATCCCATAGATTTTGTGTTGTTGTGTGTTCATTTTCATTGGTTTCCAGGAAGTTTTTAATTTCTTCCTTGATCTCCTCGGTGACCCATTCATTGTTTAATAATATGCTATTTAGCCTCCATGTGTTGAAATGTCTTTGCATGTTGTTGTTGCAATTGATTTCTACTTTCATGCCATTGTGATCTGAGAAGATGTTGATATGATTTCAATCTTCTTGAACTTGTAGAGATTTAGTTTGTGTCCTATCTTTGAGAATGTCCCATGTGCACTTGAGAAGAATGTTTATTCTGTAGTTTTGGGGTGTAATTCTCTGTAGATATCTATTAAATCCATTTGGTTTAGTGCTTCATTTAGAGTCTCTGTTTCCTTGCTACTTTTTTTGCCTAGAGCATCTATCCAGTGCTGTCAACGGGGTGTTGACGACCCCTGCTATGATTGTGTTGTTGTCGATTTCTCCTTGGAAGTCCTCCAGAAGATTTTAAATATATTTTGGTGCTCCTATATTGGGTGCATATATGTTTATCAAGGTTATATCTTCCTGAATAGATCCTTTCAGTATTATGTAGTGGCCTTATTTGTCTCTAGTTATGGTCTTAATTTTGAAATCTATTTTATCAGATGTGAGAATTGCTACCCCAGCTTTTTTTTGCTTTCCATTTGCTTGGAAAATTTTTTTCCATCCCTTCACTTTCAACCTATGTGAGTCTTGTGTTGTGAGGTGGGTCTCTTGTAAACAACATATAGATGAGTCATGCTTTCTTATCCAATCAGCTACTCTGTGTCTTTTTATGGGAGCATTCAATCCATTTAAGGTGATTATTGATATGTACTTATTAATTGCCATTTTTGTTTATGTGGTTCTATTTTTCTTCCTGTTTCTACTGCTAATCACAGCAGTCCTTTTAACCTTTCTTGCAGTGCTGGTTTGGTGCTAATGTATTCCCTTAGCCTTTTTTTTGTCTGCGAAGCTCTTTATTTGACCTTCTACTTTGAATGATAGCCTTGCTGGGTGTAGTAGTCTTGGATTCAGATTCTTGTTTTTCATGACTTTGAATACTTCATGCCATTCCCTTCTGGCCTGTAGTGTTTCTTGTGAGAAGTCAGCTGATAGCCTTATGGGGTTTCCTTTGTAGGTAACCTGTTGCTTCTCTCTTGCTGCTTTTAGGATTCTCTCTTTGTCTTTAATTTGTGGCATTTTAATTACTATGTGTCTTGGTGTGGGCCTGTTTGTGTTCTTCTTACTTGGGACTCTCTCTGCTTCTTGAACTTGAATGCCTTCTTCCTTCACCAAATTAGGGACGTTTTCTGTCACTATTTTTTGAATATATTCTCTATCCCTTGCTCATTTCTTCTTCTTCGGGGACTCCTATGATGTGAATATTATTACGTTTCCAGTTGTCCCACAGTTCTCTTAAGCTGTCTTCCTGATTTTTAATAGTTTTTTCCTTTTGTTTTTCTGATTGGTGATTTTTCTACCCTGTCTTCTAATTCACTCATCCGGTCCTCAGCTTCCTCTAATCTACTTTATAGACCTTCCAATGTGTTTTTTTATTTCTGATATGTCATTTTTTATCTCTTCTTGATGGTTTTTAATTTCCAATTGGCTTATTTTCAGTGTCTCTATGTCCTTACTCATGCTGTTGAGCTTCCTCAAGATCATGGCTCTGAATTCTAGCTCTGATAACATGCCTAATTGCTCCACATTGATCTCATCTTCGGTGGAGGTCTCTTGCTCTTTCATTTGGCTTCTGTTTCTGTGTTTCACCATTTTGGCTATCACTGTGGGCTTTGGAGCCTGTTAAGTTTTCCCTTGGGTGTTGGTGTTCTGCTGTTTGTGGCTCCCTCTCCTGTGCTTAGATGAGCGAGGGAAGACCCACGTTAAACACCACTGTCAAGTCTTACTTTCCTGGTTAAAGTTGCGAGCCCTGGAAAGGTACTGTTATCCTCTAGCTTATTGCCTGGAGGCTAGCAGTCTAGGTTACTTGATGAGTTTTGGGTTGTCAGTTGATTGAAAAACTCCCTCAGGTGCTCAGCACAAAGGGATTTCACGAGGGTGGGGCAGATGCTGGTTGTTAGTGAGCCTCAATTAGCCCTTCAATGGCCCACAGGGTGGGGTTGGATCTCCGAGGGAAGGGCTGCTGCCTCTCTCAGAGCCCTGGGAAGGAGCAATATGACCACCGTCCTCCATGGCTGCACTCAGCAAAAGCTCTGAGTGCCCTCCAAATCCCGAGTGTCCCCACACAGCTCCAGTCCAGTCTGCCCTCCCTCTGCCGGAGCCCAAGGTGAGTGGCTGTGGCTGTTTCAGCCTCTGTCCCGGCTGCGCTGTGGAGCCGCCTGGGAGTGTAACCCGAGGGCGCTGCTCCCAGCTAAGGCCGCTGCCGAGCTGTGGACCGTGGGCTCCCAGCCCCGTCTCGCGCCTTCGCAAGCCTACCGGGATGGAGTCAGTGTCCCTCGTTGTATGGTCCTCGCAAGCTGCTTTTCTGTTGATTTTTCCCGTCGATTTGTCTGTGTTATAGTTGTAATTCCAGTTTGGTTCTGGGAGACGGTCTGTGTAGCTCCGTTCACTCCACCGCCATTTTTCCTTCTCTCTGCTTTCTGGCTTTTAAATTTCTCCAAACTTGGGAAAAAAGCAAGCTTTTTGGATACTTTAATGTTTGAGAACTAGCAGGTGGTTCCTTTGACCCACCCAGCCATATGTAGTGCTGTATTAAAACCTTTGTTTTAACCTCATCAATGTCCATTTTATCCATCCATTTCTTAATAACCACTTAATGATTTCCACCTTGTTAGAATCAGTCCAATACTCTCACCTCTCTATTTCTTCTCTATTCTGCCCCTTTCAATATTTGCTTCATTTAGTTTATTTATCAATAATCATTTAAAAATCCACACTACACCTTGTTGGGAAAAGTCCCTTGACACTCTCTTTGGACTCTCCTCATTCTCTTGTTAATTAACCTAATGTTTTATTAGTATCTGTAAGACCCAGGAGGGGAAGCTGAGATAGTAAATCTGATATGGCTTCTGAAACTGTTTGACGTTGCAGTGGTAAAGTTATATGTGGTGTCCACGCAACAGGGGTTCTCTTAATCACAGCATTTACCATAACTGGGGTAACAGGAAACACTCAGTGGGAGAATATCCTGGCCATCCTAAAGCCTATACAACATGGCTTATATACAAAGCATGTCAGCTATTTCATTGGGGGTGTTCCATTTGGCATTTATGGAGGGAGATGGAAAGTCCTCCTCCTCAAGTTAAAGAGACTTTACAGTGGCTTTTATTCAGTACACCAGGCTGGGTATATCCTCAGGAATAGCCTCCCGTATGTCTGGATAGCATAGGACCATCTGAGATTGTTTCATAGTGAGCTGTGGATTCTGTATCAACTTGAACATATCATCCTCTCACAGGCCACTTCAGCAAACATTCCTCAGGAAGCTGATGATACTGATCTTCAAAATGAAACAACTCCTTCATACCCTCTGGTTTCTGTCACTTCTTGGTTTTGCCCTTTCTTTATATTAACTACTTCTTGATGACCAGAAGTTTTAGAGGTACTTCTCTGTTGCTTCTGCACAATCAATAGATGGATGGATAAATAATCTGATTATTTATATATATATATATATATATATATAAATAATGGACCTCAGCAATAAAAAAGATTGAAGTCTTGCCATTTGCAAAAATGTGGATGAACCTAGAGGGTATTATACTAAGTGAAATAAATCAGACAGAGAAAAACAAATACCTTATGATTCCACCTATATGTAAAATCTAAAAGAAAAAACAAAATAAGCTTAAAACAGAAATAGATTCATAGATTCAGAGAAAAAACTGATGGTTGCCAAAGGGGAGGGTAATGGATGAATGGGTAAAAAAGGTGAAGAGGAATAAGAGGTACAAACTTC